>NW_020884873.1:5757649-6004548 GCF_003945725.1 Corapipo altera | reverse complement strand
CTGCTCCTGCTCCTGAAATCTTTCTACAGAGACAACAAAAATAATAACGCCTCCGCTTGCACAATATGGGAGCCTTATTGTGCAAGCAGAGCAGTCTCTGTCTCTCAGAGTCTCTGTCTCTCAGTGTTTTCAAGTGAATGTGTGTATAAACACTTGAACTACCAGCAGTAGATAATGCAAATATTCTGTACCGCAGTTTGGATATTCTCAGGTTGTTTGGGTAACCACAATTTGGATATTCTCAAGTGGCAGCAGAATAAACTTTTTAAAAAGTTTGGGGTTATTTTTTTAATTTTTTTTTTTTCCTGGGAGAATCAGACATTCATCTCTTGTTTGCTTGGGTTGAACAACAAAGACGTTTAAACATATGGTAATCGCCCAGAAGACAAAGAAGATATGACAGCTGTTGTTCTTACTGGGCTTTTGCAGCAGTGTTTCTTTTTGTGTCTGTTTTAACCTTACAAGTCAGTTGATTTCATGGCTTTAGTAGTTGTGTGAGCATTTGTTTTGAAAAAAGTGTTAATATTAAATTATAAACTTTTTTTGACATACAGACTTTGTGCATGTAAACTATCATACACCTGTTACATAGCAGAAAAGCTTTTAGATATTACTCCTTGTTTAAGGGCACTTTCTGTTCTTTGTGCAGCATTGAAGTTCTTCAGGCGGTTGAATTGTCTTGTGTATCACAACCATGTTGCGTAGTTTTTTAAAATGGACCAGGTTTTACTAAACTGACCAGGCCCTCTGGGCAAACCCTTCTTGGTATAATCTGGTTTTCAAGACTTGAGGCCTTTAAAGTGTAATTTAAACTCTTGTTTTCACTCCCTTGCTGTAGTCAGTGCCGGGCAGTATTACATTTCTGGTTCCATCCTGGCTGTGTTCTTCACAGATCTGTTCTGGAAGTCGGTGAAGAGCTGTGCACTGCACAGCCTTCTTTCTCAGCACTGTGGTAAAAATCCTCTGCTTTCAGAGGCCTTTTTCATAGTGGTTCAGTGTCAAGGTGCTTGTTTTCTGCAGAACCTTAGTGAGACTGCTGCAAATTCGGTGGCAGCTGCTGTAACACAGGAAAATATGTTTGTGATCGACAGAAGTAGGTTGTTGTGTCATGAAATTATGGATGCAGCACGGTCATAAACCCCAACCTGTTTTCCTTGTTATCTTTGGCTATGAGCTAATATTATTTATATGAGAAAGGAATTGATTGTGTTTTGAGTTTGTTTTTCCTTTTCCCATAGGGGTACAAGCCAGTTCCAGTTATGAAGATTTTATGCTGTGGTTCTTACATTATTATGTGTAAACTTCATGTGTCCCGTGGCACTTAATCCAGTACGAAGACTATGAGTGTGTGTTAGCAGGCAACTTAAAAGAAGTTCATTGTTGTGTGGGAAGTGTAATATTAGTTGATAAAATACGGAAATGATTCCCTTGCCTGAGCTTACAAATAAGTATGGCTGTGAATAAGGTTGTTGGCAGCTTTGCAGTGAAAACCATGGAGAGCAGTTGCTAACGTGGAAAACTGAATCCGAGTTAGTGATGGAGGAGTTAAAAGCTGCATCCTAGCTCAGTCCAGGTTTTCAAAATGACGCTTTCTGAGTGTAAATCAGATATGAAAACATAATCTGGTGTGAAGGGCAAGAGTGTGTTTTTGGCATACTTCTTAAGCAAAAGCTTTCATGGTGAAAATTCCTTCAGCAGATTCTCATGTATTGTATGTGTATTCTCAGACATAAATACAAAATGTGATGGGTACATGAGCTTAAATTGTGTCAGGTCTTCAAGAGAGCCAGACACAAACAGAGGTATTTCCTTGACCCTCCACAACCCCAGTCTTTGCACCAATAGAGTTGTATTAGTGCTGTTGGGCTGGTGACATTACCACTAGTTTGCTAAAGTGGCTAGTGAGCAGTGATTTTAGCAACGTGGGTGAGATTCAGACTTGGAGCCTGACTCCTGGATACAGGATTAAAGGGCTGGGGTTTGAAAAGCCTCTGCTTGCTCTAGGCAAGCGTTTCTGCTGATTTGTCATGAAGGAAAATTAATGGGAATTGGCAGGGCATGTAATGCCAGTGATTTTAATGCTTGGCTCTCTGCTATCTCCTGTCTTCAGTTGCATGGTCAAGGACCTGTGTCAAGCATTCGTGTACGAAAGATACTCAGTAGTAGGCACTAAAAATTTTGCAAGTTTTACAGGTTTCTGGTTGCATAACCACATTGTCCAAGACACCGTGCAAAGCAACAAGGCCTGCTTTCATCAGTGGAGGTGCTGTTTGTGCATGAGGAAAATCTTGATAAGGAAACTTCAGGAGGTCATTGGATTATTAGGATGCCATCAGCAATTCAAATCCTTGAATAGAGGTAGTTCTGAAACGGAAACAGCAGTTTTGAGTATTTATGATTTGAAAGTGTCTGTGTCTGAGTCATTCAGTGAATTTTCTGACAGACGGTATTGGTAGATTTGAAAAGATAATGGTAGCGATTATGGAAAAGTATTTGGGACAGTGTTTAGGGGGAAGACTACTAATTTAAATTGTATTGTTTTCTGATGGAACTTGTTTTAAATGCTGTTTCCTTTGTATTGACATATAAGACATTGTATATCAGTGGGTTGTGCTTAATGTGGTGACTGCCTGCCTCTGCTGTTTAAAGCAATATGTTTGTCAAGACAAGTTCAACAAAGAAACTGGTTTTCAAAAATTCAGAATATGGAGACAAATAAGATACTAGTTCTGCTTCTTCAGAAAACTGTTTCTGAAAACATTTTTAAACTTTCATTTGTTTATTTGAATATGCTCCTACTACTGGAACATTTTACTTTTGAAGTAGGATGCTGCAGACCAGTATGTAAACTAGTAAGAAGCAGGAGGTGAGTTGTATTTGTTTAGTTCCTGTTGCAGAGCTGTGAAGTGAATGACCTCCTGCCTTCTGTGTGACAGAGTGAGAGATTCAGACTTCTATCATGTAACTGTAAAACTGAACAGCAGTTTAACTTGCCCAGTGATTTTCTGGAAAGTTTGTCGCAATGGTTTGACATAAAAATATAATCTTTATCTTAGTCCACTTTGAAGGTGGACCTCGAGGTTTCCTTTCAGGACATGGTGACAGACTTTCTGTTTACAGAGGACTGTTCACCATGCTGGGATGTGGTAGCTGGTGTGGTGATAAGCAGACAACCTCTCTCAGGAAAGGAGGTGCCACAGCTTCTGCTGCTGCTTGATTTGAGAAGTAGCAGAGAACTTGAAGCGAGTTGGCAAGATTAAGGTGCTTAGAAATTTGGAGAGCAAATATTACATGTTTAATTCCATTTTGCATTCTGATTTAACATGATTTTCAATTATAACCTCTTTGGAATTTTCAGGACCTCATGGAAATATCTTTGTATTTCACTGTTTTTTGTTAAGTGGCATCTGTCCGAGTTATGATGCGGTCACGGTAGGAAAAAAATTACTGTCCAGGTTTTGTTTGGTTTGTTTTTTTAGGTTAATGATATCCTGATGTCAGTTTTATTTGTTGTTGCACATAGCCGTGATTACTCATGTATTCTGGAGTTGCAGATCTCTGCTGCTCTGTTAGTGGAGGAAAGGGTCTCTTTCTGACCAGGCAGGATTCTTTGGACTTCTGTGAACTGTGTATGTGTGACAGTGAACGTTTTGGGACTTCTCAGGGCTGCCTTGTGGTTAAATTGATTGCATAAAGGTGCCTTCAAATGCATAGGCAGATACAAGGTTCCCAGGACACGTAATTGTCAGCGTAGAAAAATCTGCTGCATGGTTCAGATGGATTTCAATAGCTGTGAAAATGCTGGGATGTGCCAGCTGCTGTAGCACTCTGTGAACAGGACTAATTAAGCCCTTGTGAGAACAGAAAATAGTCAGGCACTATTTACAGGAAGAAAGTGTTGGAACAGGCAGAGCTGTAATCATTGGCTCTGAGGTACCTTTAGACAGCAGTAGGCAAGAGAGTAGACAATTTACTTGTGGAATGGGTTGAAAGTCAAGTCTGAATGCTTACAATGGCTATTGCAGTGTTCTGCCAGCACGTCTAAGTACACTGCACACTTCTGTTGAGACCTGCTGCAGGAAAGGCTACTTCCCTTTTTTGCCCTGTTTTGTTCTCTTCTGTCTGGCAATATTTTATCTCAGAGCAGTTAATGTTCATGTTTCTCGTGCAATGCTGAAAACCAAACTATACTAGATATAGATGTCATAAATGTTGCCTGCATTTGAATGGGTCCTGTAAAAGTCTAGCTGTCTGCTAAAGTGAATGGTTGTTCTTCCAAGTATATTTTAAGCTTTTCTATTATCATCTGCATGTATTCAAAGACAAGGTGCAACTAGGCTGCCTTACCTTAAGTACTCTAAAACCATTTCTCATATCTGTTCATCCAATTTTCCTCTTTCTCAACCAAATTAAATGCTCTTTCCCTAGTGTGCGTGGTTCCATCTGCTTAGAGGATTGCAGAGACTACATTCCTGATTTAAGACAAGATCAATTGTGCTACTCTGTTTAGGTCTAGAGGATGACACTTTATATGCCAGGGATTTCCTTAGGAGATCATCACTGGATGTGTTAAGCCGTTCTACAGCTTTTAGGTAAGGGTCTTTTTAGTGATAGGAACCTTTAGTGGACTTTTCTCTGCTTTAATGACAGCATTCTGGCAAGGTTCCTGCTTTAGCTCCTTACTGATGGATGTTTTTGGCTTGTCAGGTTTGATTTTTCTCAAAGTGCTGTCTCAAGTGTGTTTTAGTAAAGTGGGTGCTTATGGATATTTGAATAAACAGGCTGTTCTGGAGGGAAGAAACCATGGGCCTTCTTGCTGTATGAAACATTTTCTTTAGACTTTGTTAAAGACCCTTATTTGTGCTCCCTTGGTTTCTTGTGTGAACTACTTGGTGGGTGATAGCAGGATTTGGGAACTGTAACCATGATAAGGACTTCAAGATCACACTGTCTGTACGTTGTTTCTGAGTTTTTGTTAAATGCAGAACTTGTGATGAAAAAGGAATAATTGAATTAAGGCAGTAAAAGCTGCCTTCTGAGAGCAAATACCAACTCTGGGTTCTTAGATTAAATCTGAATGGTAAAATTCCTTTAGCTGGTGGTAAAATTCCTAAAGTTAATCTTTAACTCCTGCTTGTACTACAGATATATCCATATCTCCCAGACTTCAGTGGGAGCTGTTTTAAAAAGCAGTGCAAAGATAAGTGGAGCTGAGACTGACTGTGCTCTCAGTCCTGAGAGTACTGGCAAGATTTTAGCTGCAAGGAAAGGGATTTTAGCATTTGGAACAAGGAAGAGGATGGCTAGTAGGACTTGGGATGAAGAGCCATTGAACATGCATTTTGGCATCTCTCAGCTGACAGCTTAGGTGTGCATTTGTTATGAAGAACCCTGCATGGCATTTCCTGGTGGGCTGCTCCTGGGATTTAGTGGTTGCTATTCCCTGGCGTAAACTGAAGGATTTACTTTTTCTGTTTTCTTTCCTGATGTTTTAATTTATGTCTTGGTCTCTGTGACTGGTGGAATTCGTGGGCATGTATTACTTAAAGAAATACTAGTGCTGTGGGGATAAGTTAGTGGTGGTGGAATCTGGTACATTTTGAAGTTATGGGATGACACAACCAATTTGCACATGAAGAACAGTGTGCTTTGCAAATTGTGATAGTTAAAGCAATTATTTGTGTCTGTGTGTATTCCTTAGAATAGCATATGGCATTGAAAGGCTGGTAACAGTGATGTTCTCCTCTTCTCAATATTAATCCTTTAGGCAAATAATTTTTTGTTTTAATGGAACATGACTGTAGAAATAAAAGTAAGAGCCTATTCATAATTTTTATTAAACTATCTATGTGACAAAGTGCCAGCTGCTGGCTTTCTGCCTGCTGTACCTTCAGCAGGGAACAAAATGGGTTATTTTCTGAGGTGAATGTTCTGAGAGCTGAGAAAAGCACAAGAAAGTCAACAAAAGCTTTACTTAGTAGTTTTCTGACCTTTATGTATTCCAAGCTGAAAGGAGGATGCTGAAAAAAGCTTCTGTCATGGTTATCTTAATGTCCATGGTTAAGTGCAACTGCTCTTTGACTTCCTGCTCTGTGACATTTTAATAATTGGCAACCATATGAATTCTGCAGCATTACAGAAATAGTTCAATAATAGGTGTGTGATAAAATTCTTTTTCTTTTTGTGAGCTTCACTAATGCAGCAAAGGAAGTTGCTAGGTAGCTTAGACTTGATTTGTAAGATATTTCTCAAGGGGCAATTTTCAAATACGTTTTTGGTATGGAAGGTGGATACTGAATTTAAATAGAAATACTGTATTATTTAAATATAAATATGTATACCTGATAAGTATGAATTATTCCTTTTACTCCTGTGAAGGATATAAAGAAATAGTTTTTGGTGGTTTGTTTATTTATTCTCATTTTAGATCATCCCCCAGAAACAGAGAGTGTGATTTGCAAAAGCCTCCTTTTCTTTCTGTTAGGATTTTTCATAGGTGATTTGGCATTCTTATACCACCTAAGACTGTAAAGAAAGAAAATCAGTAATAAAATATTAAAACTTTCTGGGTTACAAAAATCCAATGTTTCATTCAGTAAGAAGTGACTTGTTGCTAAAATAATTGGAGATGTGTATTGGTTTTAGCTGCTGTGTCTGTAAAACTCTTCAATTTGGCCTTAAACCCCTGCTCTGGAGTTCAGAGGTGGGATGTTGCTTGTATTCTGCCTTGAAGGAAAACTCAGTTTCAAGTTAAGCTTATCCTTGATAGAAGCAAGAGAAGCTTGACCAAGTTTCATTGCATAAATGCTTCTGTCCCAAACACCAAACTGGCGCGTGACGCTGTTGAAAGTGCCAGTTGTGTCAACTGATTTGGAAGGGCTCCAGCACTGGGGTCAGTGTGGGGAAAGGGAGATTGTACCAGAAAAACCCTCAAAGACTGGGATAAGGTCCAGGTGGATGTAACAGTACAGCTCTGCATGGCTGTGGGTAACCAGGGCCCGCTTTGGGTTTGGAGCAGCAGGGTTTTAAGATGCTCTTGGGAAGGTGGTACAAGATGTTCTCAGAAGGACGTTAGTTTTTCGTTCCTCCCTGTAAGCCCTTTCCAGCTGACTTTTTCTGCGTTGGTTAACCGGATCAAACAGCCCCTTGTTGCACATCACAGTAAAGTCATTGTGAGAAACAAAGCGTGATTACAGAACCCATGACTATTTTCCTCTGAAAACTCATGTCTTGGCTCTGTTTCAATAGTTCATTATTATGTAAGTGCCTGAGGGCTTATCTGCTTGCAAGACTCACATGAGTGTTTTCTGTAGACTAAGGTCATCCTTGAAAAGGTACAATTCCACATTCCTGGTCTTTTAGCAGTAAGTATGATGTGTCCAGTAGTTCTTGTACCACCACCTTGAAATCTTTCTACATTTTGAGAGAATTCATCCTATGTAGACATTAAAACTCCCTTGAAACTTGGTGCTTCCTTCTTGGAGATCCTGTTTTGAGGTAACAGATAATTTGAATGCTTTCTCATTTCAAGCCAAGGGAACTCGTGAATTGGGCAGTAATCGAAGTAATGTCTTTGTAATAAATGAACAGTTTATAAGCATATTATTTGTTACAACATTCAAAGTCACAGGTAACAGTGGTGGTATTTGGGGTTGACCAAAGCATAGTTGCATAATTCCTGTCGTAGAATGACATTTAGTCACACTAATGATGGAGCAATTGAGAATTACTGGCACTTAAAATTAATTACCAGGCAAACATAAAAAGGAAAGGTGGAGGATGTGCTCATTACTGCTGCTTCCATTGGAGACTGCTGCTTCAGGGGATGTGACAGAGGTAATAGAGCTGTACCAGCATATTCTGCTGATGGTGATCCAGTTGCTAAGCAAAAATGCAGGATGTGTTTGTTAAAACTGCTTCTCTTCAGTGATTGTCCAACTGCCTTTGTTCATCTTGGAACTTTTGATTTGGTTGTACTGAAAATCTTGGATCATCTGGTAAGTTGTCTAGGGAATTGGTTATGTTAGGAAGCAAGTGATCTGTCAGTGAAAACCAGTTCTGCTTTGTGTTGGGAATGTTGAATAAGGAAACCATACAACTGGGAGGTTTTAAACTGTTGGGAATAACACTTCGTGTAGAAGTATTAGTGGCACTTACTGCACATAATGTAGTATGTGTGTTGTTTGAGCCAGATTTTCTGCCTTGTGTACTACTTGCAGTATGGATTAAGTAGGTTGTATAACGTACAAGCCTTCCCTCCTCCACTGGAGTGCAGTGAATGCCAGTTTGAAGCTGTCATGCTAGTGCTGTGTGCTTTACAACTCCAGTGACACAGGATCCCAAGATAAACGCAGCCTTCATCTAGTGACATTTTTAGGCTTTAACAGCACGCTATGAAGTGAAGCAGGGAAAATGGCAATGGATTACAGGAAAAGTCTTCTGCATTCCTTGCTGTTTTCATGCTGTAAAATTTATGTCATAGAGGATCTCTCCCAAGCTCTGATTTCAAACTCCCATGTGGACCAAAAGCAACATTTTATGTGGCTTGACAAAGGTCCCTTTTCACTAACTTTAAGTGACCTGTGGCAGATTAACGTGCAGATTAATGTATTTGACAGTAATAAATCAGCTTTAACAAGTACCGAGGCAGAGATTTGTTTGGCAGAGGGTTTGGATAGGCTATGGTATCTGGAGTTACGTTGAACATTTATAGAGGGTGATATCTGAGACGGTTGAAAAATTTCCTGCTGTGTTAGATTTTTGTACTGATGCATCTTTATGCAATTTAGCTGTAACTATGTGGGGTTTTATTTAAGTCAAGGTTGTTATCTTGGTGAACGAGCCTATAAAAATGGAAGGATTCTAGTTTAAATGGAATGTGTGCATCTTGTCATCCACTGTAAATGTTTACAAGTTGCTGTATAGGACACATACTCTAAGGAGTTTTGTTCCCTCTCTGCATAAATTTATTATCTAATTTTAAGTTTACTTGGAGAAACAGCTTTCATGTTGATTACACATCTTTCTTTTAGGAATCTTGACTTGTAAGCTTCCCAAGCTTGAATACAAACATCAAGAACCAGTGACAAAATTGAGATGAGAGAAATTGCTCTGTGCTTCCTCACAGGTAGCACAGCTATTTATCAGAGTTACAAATTAGTGTTAGGAATACTTGGGGTTTTTTGGGGAATATTATTTTAGTGGTTAAAATAACTGCTGTGTGTTACTCCACGAGGAAGGTACAAGATCTGTTTGTTCAACTGCTCTGTCGTGTTTCTCAGTACTGAGGCTTACAAGAAATTTGTGCATTTGTGAAATGACGTGACAGTGTGATGAGCTTGGCTTCCAAATTGGAGTTCATAGTTCAGGTGAGGGCTGGTTACATGCAGGAGAATATAAACCAGAGAGACAGGATTTAAACAAGTCATTCTTTTCCCCTTCAGGAGGGAAACTGTAGCAGTGCATAAAGTAATTGGTAAGACTGGCTTTTGGGATGTTTTTTTGCTGTGTGACAGTTTAAACACCATTCATGAAAGAAGTTAAAAATCATAGTAGTAAACAGATTTTATCTAATCTGTATGTAAGAACAAAATTTGGGGCACACTGAGTGTTTTGATTTCCTTGAGTCTCTGGAAAAAGGCAAGTTAATTTCATTGAAACTTGAAATTCCAGAACAGCTATAACATAAACCAGTCAAACTAGAAATCCCTCTGGCTCAGAATTCTACCTTTATTGTGGAGTTGCTGCTTAAGCTTCTGCCCCCCGAGGCTCTTTGACCACCCCCTTGTGTGTGATGCACTGTGTGATATCTGCCCAGTGTGCTTCCAAACCCTGCTCCAGAAACAGCTTCATGTTCCTGGGCTCCACTTGCTCAGTTTTCTTGCCCCTGTGTCTCACCCGTGCACAGTGACAAGACCTATCTGAAGCAGAGAGACCAAGAAGCTCTGGTTTGCTTGTGCCCAGCAGATTCTGTGTGTCACTGGTGCTGAG
Source organism: Corapipo altera (assembly GCF_003945725.1). Taxonomy (NCBI): domain Eukaryota; kingdom Metazoa; phylum Chordata; class Aves; order Passeriformes; family Pipridae; genus Corapipo; species Corapipo altera. Next base: position 5,994,558 of record NW_020884873.1, on the reverse strand, counting down.
TTGGTGGGTAGTGAGAGCTGTGCAATGTTCATGGCAGGGTTCACTTGATGTGCCCCCCTTGCTGCAGAATGAAATCCTGACATGCGTATGCCAACTGGCCAGGTTGCATCACCTTTTACTGAGGCTTTGACTCTGCTTTGTCCCTGACCTTTCTATTTATAACCTTTGAGTCTGAAGCCTGGCCAAGTTGCAGGACCACCTACCAGTCTCAGGCAAGCTGACCATTCAGGGGAGGAGGAAACTTGGCAGCCGTAGGGTTTTTCTGTCCCCTTGTCCTCTTATGTAAGTCGCTGGCTGGAGCATCTCAGGGTAGTGCCTGCTGGCCTGTGGGATGCCTTTGGGGAGTTACTGGTGTTGGTAGGGTGCTTTGCCTGGTGTCCCTGGGAAAACTTTCTGTTTCAACCCTCATCCTTTCTTCTGTGCAGTTTTTAGTTTTCTGCCTCGTAATAATTTGACTTCCTTCCTGTTTGGGTTTGGTTTTTTGTTTTTTTTTTTTTTTTTGCTGTCCTTCCTCAGAGAGAACTCTAAGGATTTTAGTAAGGATGTCCATTCTCTAAGGAAGAAAATAACTTCTAAGCATGAATGTGCAAGCGGTAGTTGCATAGATGTTATTCAGGGTCTTCTAGAGCTAGAGGTGGCTTCATGTGCTTAACATGATTTGATGAATTTATCCTGTGCATTTGTCCACTTTCCCCGTGAATCCTCATCCTGTAGCAAGAAGTTCCAAGGTTTACTTATTTCCTCTGTCAAAACCAAGTCCTTTTCGTGTCTGTTTGCCATCTGCTAACTCTGTGACCTTACCTTGGTTGATGGTCAGTGGTTTGTATCTTCACTTTTTCTTGTTTGGGGTGGTGCTGCTGTTGTAGACTTGAAGATAAGGAAACCTTGTGCTGTGTTGAAATCTTAACTGCAATTTTGAGTGATCGACTCTGGTTTTACATCAAACTTTCTTTGCTATCACAAAGGAAACCCTCTCTCAAATAATTTAGTAGATGTGTGAAATGGGATGTAAGGCTTCTGAACTCTTACAGATTGACTAGCACACGATAAAAATAGATTTCAGATTTTGTATTTCATAAATACAGGGCTTGTTCACTTCTTACTTGTTTCCTTAGCTATAGTTGCTTGCTTATCTACTCAGGCCACTACTTGCCTGGTTATCTGGGCAAGTTGGTTGTCCTTCAAGGTTTTACTTTTGCTTTTTCTTACATACTAAATTCACAACGCTGATTATTGATTTTTGTTAGGACTTACAACCTGACATTGTCTGCTTTTTTCCCCCAAAATCACGTCTGCCTCTACAGTGCTGTCAATACTGGAAGAACCTTTCATGCTTTTCCTAATAGTGTACCTGGGGGTTTTACAAGTGGATAAGGCAGTGTTTATGCTCTGTTTAGAACTGACCCCCCTGTCTAGAGTTCTCAACTGGGTTTCCAAGTACATCTTTGGCATACAAATTAGTGGTTGGCTTCTACATGTAGCACTTTGTCTCTGCTGAGAAGCTTGGCCTGCGTTTTCTGTCTGTGCACATCAGATGAATCTGAAGAGCTGTGTTGCATCTCGGTCACAGCCGTGGAGACAATAATTTGTCTTTACATCAAAATTACATTAGATAGCTTATCTTTCTTACAGAATGAGAACGAACTTATACTAGAATGAGATCCTTTATTTGCTAATTCCATTGACAGTAAATGTGTCAGCATAAGGCATTTTTTCTTCTTTTCAGAATAGTTTGCTGGAGTAGTTTTACACGTATTAACACCCCTTACAGATGCAGTTGTGTTACGGTAAGAGTACTTTCAGTGAGTATTTGAAAACTAGGACAAATAACTATTCAGTAGTTTGCTGACCCAGTTCTTGCTTTCTGCTCCTGTTCCTCCTGTCTGGGCCCTTGTCCAGGAAATCAACTGAAATTCCTACCCTTCCTACTCTTAAGATCGTGAATGCTTATCAGCTTGGCCATGTTTCCTTCCTGTTTTCAGGGCTTCTTAGAGAAATTGAGTCTCTTCTGTGATGTGTAGAGCTTCTTTCTGCAAAACAGAAAATGCAGACAGTGGCTGCTTAGCTCCCTGTTTGTGTTTAGGTGCTACTGTAGGTTTGTATAAAGGTGTGTGAAAGGGCCTTTGGTACAAAACAGCAGTGACCAGGTCACCCCAGCACAGAGCGAGTTCCCTCTCAAGGGAGAGAATATTGCCGGTTCAGGCAGCTCATTTAGTTGCTTTTCTTGGGGCTGTTTCAGAGCTTGTTAATGTATTGTGATTTTCCTGTAACACTTTAAAGACAACAATGCTCTTCAGAGTTGAAAAATAGGAGAAGGAATGGAATACTCCATGCATGCTGTTACATTCTTGTGTATGGGCAAAGAGGGAGTACCCTTTGTACATGTCTCTGTTTATGAAAGTAACGTGTGAGTAAGTAAAGCCAAGACTTTATTGTTAGTATAATAGAAATCCTAACAGTCTGACTCAATTTTTCTTTAACAGTTAAATCTAGACTAATGATTCTTAAGAGAAATGTTGCAGTCAGAGCACTTACATACAGGAAAATGTTGCCAAGCACAGCTAAAATCGTAACACACAAACTTTTGGGTTCCTGTCCCTTCAGGTGGGGTTACTTTCACCCTTCCATTGCTGCTTTGGGTCTTTAAGTCAGCAGCTTTGGACTGCTGGAGAGGATAATGGGAGGTTGTCAGCCTTGGGAGTTGTTTGTTTGGAGAAGTATGATGTGTATTTTTTTGTTTCTTCTTCCTCCCTCTAGGAGGAAGAATGCATCAATAAGGGGTAATTAAGTCATGCAAAACATTTGACATGTAAATTAACACGAACCAAGTTTATGGTCTTGAACTGTTTCAAGCCTGTAGGTGTGTTTTGAGTTTAAGCTACATCCCTGCTTAAAGGGCTTGCATGTGTATTGATAATAATTTTGGTTCTTGAAATTTTAGCATTACTCTCATAAGTAGACTGTGGGTCTTTTACCATCTCTCTTTAGTTATGATACAGTAGAAAGTAAAAGATTAACTTAACATTTCTACTTTTGAACTGCATCAGTGATTTATTATGATACCAGTGTCTGGTACTAGGTCTTGTTTCAGAATTCGAGATGATTTCAAACAACGTTACCAGGAAACATGCTTATATGAGAGTGGCACTAAATGGCAAAGGAGACTAAAAGTTCACTTCAGCTCTTCTTAACTCTCAACAATATTTATCTTTTAAACCCCAAATTATTCTGCATTAAAATATTGCATTAAGGAAGTTAAGTAATTAATAAGTAGCTTTACCTGGTTTTATGTAGAACTTCAGCCATTTGACTGAATTTGCTTCTGACTGACATAAATTTGATGCAGTCTAGTTGTGGTGGATCTGCCTCTTTTGCTTGAGTTTTGGTGGGTAATAAAGAATCTAAAAGATGATGCATCACTTTTTTGGTCTTAGACTGATACAATTCTATGATGTGGATGTTGGTTATTTCTACAATGTTACTGTGGCATTTTTGCTACGGAAAAGTACCAAATTTTTAGTTGTCTGACTTGTGGCAAAGCAGCATTGTGGCTTTTGAGGAGAGGGATATATACTGTTTTCAACTGAAAAAATGTCATTGCTGAGGGTAAGTAAAGTAATAACTTTGCTTTGTTCTTATTTTTTACAAATATGGGAATGCAAACGTTTTGTAGACCAAACCTGTCAACCACAAAATGAAACACTGATGAGCTAGCTCACAGTCTCAGGAATAAAATTTAGCAAGACTGTCAGTAAAACTAGAGAGCAGGTGTCCAAAAACTGGGAGGAGTGACAGCTTTCTGCAACCAGGCCTCTGAGATCCTCTCTGCTCTATTAAAATTAGTAATCTTGGTAAGGTGCCTGGTTTGCTATGCCAGGTGTGGCCTGCAGCTGATCAACAAGTCATAATAAAGGCCATGGTGTGTACATATATAACAATTAAAGGCCAGGCCCAACAGATAACTGTCAGTTTTTAGCAGGTTAGGAAAATACTCCCTATAAAATACACGGAATTAAAATTTTGGGGGTGGGGTGCTGCCCTTTGTCACGTCCTCCATGTCCACAGTGCTTGAGTTTGCTTGTTCGATAGCATTTGCGTGTCTTTCATGGCAAATGACGATCTTATTCTCCTCCCTGGGTTAATGTTTTTCCAGACTGTCACCTGGAATGGGTTGTGACAAAGGTCAGAGTGCCTCTGGGCGGAGAGGCAGCCCTGAGAAGTGGGCCTCTTTACTGCCCAAACAGGGGAGAGTGGGGCTGCCCCCTCTTGGCACCAGCCAGCCCTTAAAATCTGCACGGTGGTGGCATCTAAGGAAAGAGGTGTCCAAGCAGGCCAGTAAGAAGTGCTGCAGGCAACTCTCTGAATGATTTGCTGCTTGAAGTTTGCGGCCTGAAACGTGTGTGTTTCTCTTCTGGTTTTAAAAGCACAGTGGTAGTGTTTGTTTTTGTAGGGTTGCTCCAGGCCTTGGAGCGCTTTCTTGAGTTATAAAAGATCTCGGTTCAGTTTTTACAGATTCAGACTTTGCCTTAGTAGGAGGAGAGTGTTGTACCTGCCAGGGTGGAGGAATGTTTGCTCTCTGAATCGCTATCTTGATGTCCTTTATATTCCCATGCAAAGATCCTCTGTGTAGAGGGGCTAAATGAATGTAGCCTCAGTTTAGTGGTCTAGCTCTGGGTTTCACTGCCTGCACCAAACACTTAGGTTTCTTCATCTTCACGCAGCATTTTGTGAATTGGATGTCCTTGAGGCAGTAACTAAAAGGATGTATTCTAAATTTTGACTTAAGAGGAAAGCGATGTTTAATTTCAGTCTTTCACTTTTAGACAGTCTGTGATCCAAAGTGTTACTAACAAAAAAGAACTGCATCTTTTTGTTGTTGGCAGCCGTGAAGTAGCATGGTGTGAGTAGCATGCCATAGAAATAAAATCATGAAAGGGCAAAAGATGGAACGTTTCTCACTTGGAGAAACTGAGCCGTTTATTGAAAAATTAAGAAAAAAGCAAGTTTTCCAGGTCTGGTCTGTGGATGTTTGTGGAATGCGATGTGAAAAGGATTTGAACTTCTGTTCTTAGTTTTGTATTGCTTTTGTGACAGTTCTCTTGGTTTTGGTTTATTAAAGACTAAAACTAATTTACAGCGGTTATGCAGTCTGTAACAACGGGACATTGTGCACTGGGGGTGGGCCAACCTCTTACATAACACTTAACCCAGTTACAAAACTGGGGTCCAATTTGCGGTACAAATTGGACAAATGTTGTAACAATGTAATGGGATCCTCTGAAATGGAAGCGTTTTGCTAATGTAGGCAGCCTGCCGGCTTGTTCCCTTTCTTTGGACCCAAATGCATCAGAATGTGCTTGATTGTTTGCCTCTGCAGCCTGCTGTGAAATAGCTTAGGCTGAAGCGTCCAGTGACAGTTTACAAGTTACAAAGACAGCTTTTTGGCCACTGACCCTCTGCGGGAGCCTAAGCTTTGTTTTGTAGACGCCTCTTTATCTAGGGAAACTACATCGAGAAAAGAGGTGCTGGATTACTTCCTCATTGTTCCTCATTGTTAAAGATGACCTCCAAAGAATTTTTACAGCCTGATTCATACTTTTCCTTCAGCATACAGAAAACAAGGTCTTCTGTGAGGTTTTCCTCCTCCTCCCCTTCATACATACCCTTGTTTGCTTTGTTTTCGACTGTAGTTTTAGAGAATATTTGGAATGTTAACTATGGATGTTTAACTCCTTAATTGAAAAAGACAGCTCAACTGTTTAAGACTCTAAGTAAAAAAAAAAAAAAAAAAAAAAAGAGATCCCTTATTTCAAGTTATATTCTTGAATCTTTCAGTATTAATGTTTTGTTAACTTTTTGTCTGTGGCCTGCTGATATAGGACAATTCACAAATTACTTAAAATGTCTGGATTTCTTATCTCCTTTGCTTTGCTGTGTGCGTAATGAAAAAAAAACAGCCAACAAGTAGATCCCCCATACAGGTACCAAGTGACCGTGGGTCAGCTGGACCACGTGTGTGGGTGACCCTCAATGTCAAATTTAACTCGTGTAACACAGGAGTGTAGGTAACACTCTTCTTCTTTCCCCCACACACACCCTGTGCACCTGCCCTGTGCTGGTGTGCACCTGATTTCCCCTGTATGAATCGGGGTGGTCAAAAAAAGTCCACCTCCCCCCAGGAAAACCCAAAGCATAAAAGCCAACAACTTGCCAGCAGATCACTGCTGATGAACTCAGCTGAATATCAGTGTCGGTGGTGGGGACTAAGGGAACCAGATGGGTGATAAGATGATGCCTTTGTCACCTAAGTCAAGCTTTTGTGTGATGTTACTGAATGCTGTTGGTGTTACTATACCGTTTGTGAGGGACTACTTGTGACAGAACTTCCCTACCAGAAGATAATAAAATACAATGTGCCAAGAAAGCTACATTTAATTTGGTATACTTTATTTGTCAAGGTAGCCAGAATCCACTGTTTCATAGGCACAACATTCCCTATCACCCTATGTAAGCTGTGTTCTTGTTGCAAATAATTGGCCCATGGGTTGTACTGGAAGTGCTTTCTTTGCCTTTTGTAGCTGTGCTAACAGTTCTGGAAATGGAGTTGTGCCTTTTTTGTTACTAAGGCCTCATCTGAACAGCTTTGGCTTTGGTGAAGTGATTGAGCCCATCAGTGATCTACTGTTCAGTCAGCTTTGCCATTCCACTGGCCTGGTTGTAGTCACCTGGTGATGCCACTGTGGCTGTCATGGTACATGGACACGGGCAAGGCAAATTTTGTAGACTGAAAAAGTATCTCTTACAAGATTTTTCAGGCACTCAAGCCCTTCATTAAGCACTAATGGATGTTCAGAGAAATGTAGAGCCTGAAATGTTCACGATGGCCCTTTGTTGTTTTAATAACAGATTAGGGAGAATGGGCTAATCTTATGAAGAATCACCCAGTGTATACATTGCTTATGCTGCTTTAATGGGTGCTTTGGAAGAGGACTGGCAAGGAAGGAGCTTGCAGTGAGTGCCATTGCCCACCTGTTCAGAAGTTTCTGTCAGAAAGGCAGCTGAGAGGGGAGTGTAGGGGGATGCAATTTTCATTCTTCCTCTAATTACCAACTACAGACAGAATGAAATACCTTTCAAGGGATCATTCTTGTGCTGCTTATAGAAAAGAACACACTGACAGGAGTTGAATGCTGCAGAGATTGCTTTGCTTAGGGGTAGTGGGAAGTAGTCTGACCATCCGGGACTGTTTTATCCTAAAAAGAGAGTGACTGATCTTTTAGATGTGATTACACACTGTTAGTTTGATTTCTTTGGTTTGCTACCATGTGACATCATTTAGCTTAGATTGTAAACCAGTCCTTGTGCCAGGTGAATCCTGGGAGGTTAGAAGGGCTGTAGTGCTTATCCTGGGGAATATCTTACAAAGAATAATAGCATTATCCCTGGTGCTTAAGTTTGTGTAACTACTCTTTCCTTGTCATCTAGAGGAGCCAAGCAGTGTCCTAAATATGCTGCAGTTATGGATGTTGACTCCTGTGACATTGCACAATTGCAGTGAACTGCTGAGATAGTATTGCCTTCTGATTCTGTTTTTGGAAAGATGACAGGTGTCTGTCTCCAGCCTCAAACTGACCCTGACTGTCCTCGCTGTGGGGCTGACTGCTGCTTGAACTGGGATGGAGGGAGCAGCTGAGGCTGCTGTGGGGGGTGTGGTGGCATGGCAGCAGCATATTGAGTGGAATAAGGGAGTGCCTCATTTTGTGTTTATGGTTGTATTAATCTGGTAAGTCCTTTCTAAAAGCTGACTTAGCATTTAGAAATTTTCTACCTTAAAAAAAAAAGCCCCAAACGCAACAAACCAAGTTCTGTAGATGCTTTTCTCAGCTTATTTTAAGCACATCAGGAACTCACTGATTCATCTGGATGCTGATATTATGCTTATTATGTATGCAGTCATTAAGTAGATTTTAAATTGTACATGGCAACTTCCTCTTTAAATGGCTGCTAATTTTAATGAAACCTTTAGTCTGCATGCTACAAAAAAAAGTTAAAGGACTTCATATATGAGATTTGTAATCTCAGTGAAACACAAAACAATATTTTCCAAGACCTCAAGTGCTCTGTAGCTTTCCGTTTTCTAGTTTTTGTTTTCACGAGCTACAGTCTTAGAGAGAATGGGGCAATAAGTCTCTTTACAATGTTTCAGCCATCAAATTCTGTCTAGATGCTACTGACCATACTTTACTATCTTTTAGTTTGCTTACCTTTGCATGCTGTTTTAGGGCAAGCATATTTAGTGCTAAGAGGATCCTGCATAAATGAGAACATGGAAACGTTGTAGTTCATTGAACAATTCCACTGTCGTTTGGAGAAACAGCAACTTTTATCTCTGCAGAGCTCTTAAGTTCAGCTCCGCTGCTGAATGCAAGTCTGACTCTCTGGAGGTGAAATGCATCTTTTATTTTTAACCTTAGTGATTGCTTGGCAGCAAGTGCTAGCAAAGTAAATCTTCAAGGCCTGATTTAAAAGTCTCTTGGCATTCTTGTATCTTCTTGTGTTAGCAGAACCTTTCTCAACCATCTTGGCCAAATGCAGTTAAGCCTGTTGTGTGGTTGTTACTGTGTCTCAGGGCATTGCTCCCACAATGTCATAGAGGTGATGTAAGGACAGGCTATTAGGCAATATAGTTGGTAACACAGCACAAAGTGGCAACTGTATTGCTTAAAGCTGGTAGAAAGAAGAACTAGTAAAACTTGCCGGTTCAACGTCTCTAATGCAAATTGCACAATCCGTGAAGCTAACTAGGGCTGTTCCAACTAACTACCTCTTTGAAATGTTGTGTGGAATATCAGGGTGTGTGCCTGTGTATATGTGTTTAACTGTTGTTTATGAACAGCTGCTCTGCTTGCTTGCATTTTTTTGGTTTTTGCTACGGCTTCAAATTGGTACAGGGGACCTGCTGTGGTCTAAGACCAGCTGGCAACTAAGCCCCACACAGCCACTCACTCACTCTGCCCCGGTGGGATGGGGCAGAGAATCAGAGAAGTAAAAGAGAACCTGTGGGTTGAGATAAAGACAGTTTAATAAGTAAAGCAAAAGCTGTGGATACAAGCAAAGCCAACCAAGGAATTTGCTCACCACTTCCCATGGGCAGGCAGGTGTTCAGCCATCCCCAGGAAAGCAGGGCTCTGTCACACATAACGGATATTTGGGAAGAAAATGAGCTCTACCCCAGCCAAACCAGCACAGCACTGTACTGAAATTAGTCTCCTATAGGTTACATTTAAAATTAAGAGGCCCATAAGCGTCGTTTCAAACTGTAGTTGTTGTTGCATACTCTTTTCTTTTTTAGATCAGTTTTGCCAAATGGCGGTGTGATTGTCTTCATGTTTTGTGCATAAAAATAGAATTGTTACTTGGCTGCTTGAAATATGACAAAAACAATCCAAATTTCAGCAGTTCTATGGCTTTCTAAGTATTTTTTCTTGCTCTTAAAATCTTGCTCAGCTTCTTCATTGAGCTTCCTGTGTAATGCTGTTAAACCTCGTCTTAATTCTCCTGTGACTCTTGTGTTTACCAAGTAAACAGCTGTGGCCATTTTAGACGTTACTTCTCAGGTGGAGGTTGCTGACCCTGTAGCGAAGGTAGCAGGAAGGTGGGCACACCATCTGCTCTGCTGTCGGGGTTGTCAGCACACCATCTTGGGTGATTAAAGCTGTGTACCATGCTGAACTCGGACAACTTGAGCTATCATTTAGCTCTGCAGAGTCTGTTACCTGCTCATTAGCAGCTCTCTCCTCTGAGGATTGCCAGGCTGCTGAGGGGATATAATATTGCAAAATGCTGCAGCAAAATTAACTACAGCCCATTTGTCACAGCTGAGAATTATCTTGCAGTGATCGTATGTAAATGAAATTAGTTCCTGTAAGGACAGAATACACTGTTTATTGGCTTTTTGGAGGTGACATTTTATTATAAGACTGCCAATATCAATTCCCCATCTTATATTTTTAATTTTCTCTCCTACATTATGACAAATTTCAGCATCTTTATTGGGCACTAAAATTCCAATTTAATTATGCATCCTGGCAAGTTAAAACTTGTTAGATGGATTATCCTAATGTTATGTGTTAGTCACATCTGAGTACTTAGATGCTACAGTAATAAGAGTGACACCAAGTGATTAGTGCGAAACGAATAGACTCTCAGAGTGATTCTGAAGCCTCAGCTGAGGCTTCATTCTGATAATTTGCTCTGATGCTTTCTGGCACTCAGATTGCAAAGTTCGTTGGTGTTGTGCCTCCCAAGGCTACCAGTGTCCAGCAGGCATCTCTTGGCTGACTATTGAAGAGATGTGCAGTGATGTACAAGACAAAGGGGTAACCAGTAATACCCCTGGAGGAGAGCTCAGAATCACATCTTTAGCATTTTGAGATAAATTTACCCTGAATCCTTTTTGCAGTGTTATAAGTCTAAAATACAGCGACTTTTCTGAGTAGAAATCTTGGGTTATGGTTTTCTGGGGGAATTGCCTGTGTCTCATTGCTCTGATGGAATGAACGGTGTTTAAATCTGTCTGCTCTAATTCATTGCACAAGTAAAGGTACAAAGCCTATTGCCAGCAGTGATTGTGAGCATGTTAATTTAGGCAAGGGAAGCTTAATTGCTCTGTGTACTACTGCCCTCCTTGCAGCCTGTCTAAAATTAGTTGCTGCATGAGCTCTGCTTGCTTGCTATTACCTGAGCAGCTGTACCAGTACTTAACGACCTACTTCTGGTGAATCCTAGCCCAGATGATTGAGCTTGGCTGTGAGCTTCGTACCTGCAAAAAGCTGATAATTACAGAGTACTTGTGATAAGTAGTTTATTTCTAAGTAGTATTAACAGCTCGGTGTTTGCAGCTTTGTAAAAATAAAAATAATTACTAAAAAAAATTGCAAATTTTTAAAAAAAAGTTCTGTGAAGCTCACTTTCTATCATCTTTCCAAGTTGTGTTTAACTTATGTTAGGGTATGAAAGTGTTAGTGGTCTCAAGATGAGAACTCGTTGTCCAGTGGTTTAGAAATCTGTGTAATAGATCCTGTGGGAGTTTTGGCACATAGAAAAGCAGTTGTGGTAACTGTTGGGTAGCTTTTGAGCATGCTCCTCTTCCAGCCAACTTTTACACACTTCTTTTTGACTTCAGTCGACTTATATAAAGTGTTTGTCTTTCAGAGCCAACACGTAATCAGCCAAACTGAACCAAGAGGAAAGAGAATATTTGAGAAGGCTCCCAGCATCTCATGAACGAACTAACGGAACTCGATAATGCTGGTTCTCCAGAGCCAGGTCTACGGCTCAGAAGAGGACACATGTCTGACCCTGCAGCAACACAGGCAGCCTTTGAGGAGGACAGCTCTCAACAGAGGCTTCTTTTAGAGGAGCCACCTCTGTCTTCTGATCAGGAAAATGTAAGTTTTATATGATTACCTGCTAGGTTTGCTGGGAAAAGTGAGCTGTGACATAACTGCTCCTTAACCCTCAGAGTGGTGGACCAAGAGCCTACAGCCTTTTAATGCCTGCTAAATAATTGTAATAATGCCAGGAAGATTCCAGAAATGCTCAGTTGAATGTATGGGAGCTTGAGTGACAAGACTGGGCATAACTAATTTTACAACCTCAAAGAAATAGGATTTGTGCTGGTTTGTTCTCTGCTGAGATGCTGCTCATATGAAAAGACTTTTGTTCTGGAACTTTCAGTTAATTACAAGTGAAAGGGGAAGATGTATTGACTTTGGCTGAATGTAATCAGAACCTTGACTAATTGCTATAATTTTGGAGATTAGGACAGAAAAATCTGTTTGCAAGCATTGTTGTTGGAAGAATGGCCATACTGGATTAATCCAAACATCCTCAGTGTACAATATCCTATCTCTGGACAGTAGCCAGTAACAGATTCATAAAGAAGAGTACAAGGGTGGGGAAGCACATTGGGTTACTTCCCTAGAACACTCTCCCAATCTTTAGCAGTTGGTGGCTCACAGATTTTCTGAGCCAGTGTCAGTGTCTTTAAATTTTTGGTGCAGGAGCCTGTGTAAATTTGAGCAGCCACAACATCCTGTGGAAAGGTGTTCCACAGCTTAATTAGGTGTTACACAAAGGTAATGTCCAAGCACTGGTCTACAGTACATTCTGGTTAGAGAGTTCCAGAGCTGTAATTAATGCTTCTCCCAGAATATGTTCAGATGGATATCAGCACAGTTAAGTGGAAGAGGCATTCATCTGAGGCTCACTATTAAATTTATCATGGATTAATGACTTTACTGTATCAGCTCAGTCACAGCAACTGTGTGGATTTAGCCAGCAGCAAAAACATGCCGGTGCTACTTAGTGCATGTTGGGCTGTGGCTGTAATTGCATTTGCCACAAATTCTGAGTATGTCCATGGACCACTGTCATGGGTGAGCTGACATGAGAACCTGTATGAGCCTGTCTTAACTTGATGAGTTTGAGCTCTTACAGAATTTAGTTTCAAGTGTTCTTGTAATGAGAAGTCAGAACAGATAATCATGGCTAGTGAGCTAAGCCAGTGGACTGTAAGTTGTACACTTCTTTAGGACATTCTCAGTATATCATGATAACAGGAAATACCCAGAGTCTTTTTCCATTCTGTGGAAGGTTGTGAAGCACGTGTATGAGGTGCAAGGTCTTGGCCAATATTTGAATTCTGTAATGTTATAAAAAGAGTAGTTAAACTGTGCTGTCACGTATTTCAAACGCACGTTTATCTAACTGTGTTCGGGATCATCTGTTTTGAAGGATGTTTTCATTCTCATCTCTGACTTTCCTAGTTGATTAAAGTGAGTTACCTGCTACCTGTAGGTGGAATAGCCCAAAGTAAAAGCCCATAATTGATTATGGTCTTAAATTCTTTCTGTACATTTGCTTAGCTAAACAGAAATTACCAGGATGAGTCAAAGTGTTTAATTTTAAAATTTTGGAAATCAAATGGTTTGAACACTTTCATTCTCTCTTTCAGGCATTCTTAGCGTATGTTATGTTTGGGTTTTTTTAATTTGTTTGCTTTAATTTGTATGACAGAAATATGTGTTTCTTGTGTTTTGGCTCACTACAAGTACTTAGCTTTCTTGTGTTTGATGTCTTTTCTTTTTCCTGGTCTTCTGAAATGCTGTCACAGAAATTTGTTGTTGCCATTTGGACCTTGCTGTTCTGTCTTAATCTGCATCACTTTCTCTGCCTTATATGGCTTCCTGCTTTTTTGATATTTTTTCAGCCTTACATTCCTGTCCTCTGTGATTTCTTCTTTTTTAATAGTGTGATGTATTTAAATTATTTTTCACCATAAAAGGCTGAATAATTGATGCTTCTGATGGATCATCCCAAAACGCTCTGCTGTCAAAAGCACCAATATTATCTTACCAAATGGCCTTTATTATGTGATATTCTGCAGTGTTCTAAATAATCTGGAAAAAACATTACACTCTACATCTTCCTCTGTCTTGTGTAAGCCTCAGCACAGCTGTTACTCAAATGTCAGCTGGGATTCACTCCTTTGCTCCCACTGTCCGTTCTGGCTGCCTGCAACTGCCTCAGCAGAGATGACTTAATTACTTCAAAAGCGTGATTCTCCTCTGCTTTTGACGAGGTTCATGTTTAGATAACGGTAATGTAAGGTTATTGTTCTTGGCTAGATGGCAGTAGTACTCAGCCACTCAAGCTAAACGTAGCCTTATGAAAGGACTCAAGTGGTGCCCTCTGCATTAGTATTCCAGAGGCTAAATGTGACCACAGCGCAGCTGATGGTAACAATTCCAGTGCTGGATAAGGGAAGTGGATGAGAGCTATACAGTGCCTTGGTGGAAGAACCACCATCATCATTTAATGTGCTTTTAAGTGCTTCTGCTTAGGAAAAGCTAGTATCATAATATAGATGTATTTTAATAGATACAACACTTCCCAAAAAGGTACTGGGCCTAAGACTTGAGGTATGAGTGTAAAAAATGTGTATATTTCTATCCTGCATAGGATGTAATATGCCCTCATAATATTACATTGTTTACTTTTCCTGTCACCTCCTATTACCCTACTTATATCATTGCAGCTCCTTTATTTATATAAAATCTTCCCCAAATTCTTCTATACAAGATTGCTTTGCCTACTTTCTGCTCCACTTGTAGGAGTAAGCAGTCTGAGCTCTTAAGAGATAGTAGTTGAATTTGATGAATTATTTTAATAGTCTTTTCTAAGGAGGTGGAAGCATGCCATTGTGTTCAGAATTATTTTCCATCTCCCTCACAGCTTGCATTGTATACTGTGTATTTCTAATTTTGATGGGCCAGTATCGTTCCCCATTAGTAATACAGCATTTTTTGTGGAAAGAAAATGGGAATGATATTAAGAAATAAAATTAACTCCTAAAAGTTTTTTTTTTGTTTTTTGAGGCCTTTGACCCCGGCACCAGAAACTTACCTGGGAGGTTGCATAGCTGTGAACTAAAAATTACATTAAGGATCCCACTTTCTGTAAATAGTGGCATTCAGTGAATACATACAGCAAAGATTTACTCGCCATATCGAACGTGCTTATTCAAAATAATAATAAAACAGCTGCATCCTTCTGCCAGTTTTACAATGATTCTTACGAGAAGATAAAATTAATATCCTTTTACCTTCAAACCTCTCAGTCGGTATTTTATCCCATGATTCTCAACCCTCTCCTGGAGTGCATATGTGTACATAAATTATCCCCTCTTCCAAGAAGGGGGAATAGATTCCAAAGAATAGATACATATCTTACTATTTTGTTTAAGCATGCAGTTGAAGTAGTGGCAGGTGAGTGGTGAAACTTCTGTGACTTGGAGAAACAGTGACCATTTATCTGCACGTTAAGCATTTGGTGGTGAGAAAAGGATCAGACAAGCTGCATAGTTCTTTTTTTTTCGGCAGCTTAAACTTTTTTTCCTTTTTGTGGTTTGCCTGTGCTGTGTATGTGCTGATAAGGCGTTTTTCAGCAGGTGCTTCCCTCCTGAAGCATGCTGGATTGCCTTGCCTTTGGGACAGCATCCCTTCTCCTGTCCTGGAGTTCCTGTGTCTTAACTGCCTTTGTAATTCCAGCAGTGATAGTTCCTGAAGAAATCTCTCTTACTGTGGCTTTGTTAAGCTGACACAATCAAATGCATGTGACTTCTCACAATGTGATGAATGGGCTCTTTATGCAGCCCTGAAACCCTGTGCTTGACTCTTTCCTTTTGTACTTTAACCGGTCAGTGATGGGAGGTAAACAAAAGAACCATTTTTTTTTTTTACCTTTATTTCAGTCATCGGGTTTTCCTGTGCTTGGGTGATGATTCCTTTCATCTTTCATGCAGTTGAGCTGTGTAGTGCAGTTGTCCCGTGTGGCACCAAAATGTGCCTATAAAGTGGAGACCTGTTGCTTTAAAGTATTTGAAAACCTACAGCAGGGGTTTGGGAGGAGGTCTGTAGTGCTTAAGTCGTCTGAATGGGCAGAAGAAATGTGGGTAAATACTTGTCCAGATTGCTTCTCAGGGATCATGGGCTTGACTTCAAGTGGAATTTAGCTGACCTCTGACAGATTTCATGGTGTCTCCATGTACCTACAGGAGCCTTTCTCGAGTGTAAATACCAAAGGGGCTTGAAGGAGGAAGGCAGAAAGATGTAACAGAATTTCAGGTACAAACCAGATTTTTTAGAGTAATTGAAGGTGAGCAAATGACTTGAGTCATTTGTGTCATAGAACTTTTCTGTTACGGAAGTGTGTATGTATTATCTGCAAAAGCAGACTACAGAAATACTTTTGGTATTGACAGAAAGGTGCATGTAAATAAATGAAATTGTCAACCTCTCTTTATGGCACATGCCATCGGAGTGAAAGATTGAGGTGTTAAGTCTTGAAGGTCAAAGGTAGACGTTTCAGTCTTTCTGAAGCTGATGTTTATAAATTCTGATTGCCTGAAATTTTATCCTTTATAGATCTACTTGCAAGTTTCTTGCTCGGTTTGAAACCATTTAGCTTTATTTTCAGTCTGGCGTTTTACTATTGGTACTTTAAAATTATGATTAAAAACTTGGCGTCTGCTTCTGTATTTTCCTTCTTGCATTGCATTGCAGGTTTTGTTAGCAGAGGCTGTCTTCTGAGGGTGAGTGGGAGAGGCCTGGAAAAATAAAGTTTGAGGTCCCACCAAAACGTTTGCTTTTGTTTTAAAGCAGATTATGTTCAAAATTTGTTGTTTTGTAGATTTCTTTACCACATCTTCTTTTCTGCAGCTCTTGGGAAGGAGTGTTATTTCTTTAAAAGCATGTGAGCTGACAGTATACTTCAAATCAAAAGATCTTAGCATCTGAATTTATCCTTCACTTGCTGTTCTATACACTGGAAGTAATATGTATTTTACTCAGACTGCCAGTCACTGAAGTAAGTGCTTGACTCTAGTAAATATACCCTTTTTTGGTTTTTGTACAGCAAAGCATTTTTGGATACACAGAGCAGAATATCTCCAAGTATTCCCACTCAAACAGTACAAAGACACGTGATACCTTTTTTGAAGATGGTTTCCAGGCTCCAGAGGCTTGAGTTGGTCAGATGCTGATGCATCCTGCACTGACAGTTGATGTGCCTGGGTTATTAACAGACTTTAAGAGCTTGAAAATTTGTAGAAAAGGCAAAAACTAGTGACCTGATCAACCATGAGTAGGCAGTGCCCAGAAGGCTGGGAACGTGTGCGAATCGGCCACGTCTCCCTGCTCTGTCTCCCAGAAAACTCTCATTGAGTTAACAAGAAGCTTGTCATAGGTTATGGTTTGTCGAGTTGCAGCTTGGTTCAACTGTCTCCTATTAGTGTGGAGTTTCAGCTCTTTGGGAGGGGAAGTGTTGGTACTCCAGGGTTTGCTGCCTGCCAGCAGGTTTTGTAACCATTGCCTGCTGTGCTGTGTTTTGAAACTAGGAGAGGGAGGGAGTAGTTTTGTTTATCGTTCACTGGCACAACTGTTTCTCTGGACAAGGGTTAGATTCCATGGGCTTTGCCTTTGTTCTCCTGGAGATCATATCTGTCTGATTTCGGCAGCACTGGGGGAACATGTTGGCCTTTCAACAGTGATAAAAGAGGAAACACTGTTGTACTGGTGGGTTAACTTGCATCTTCCTCCAACTGCTTTAGATTGATTGACTCTGCTCTGATGTTAAGTTCAGCAGTACACTTTGTCTCTCTTTGTTTATTTTTTTAACAGAGCATTTATTTTTCCATAAGCCCAGCATGCTTGTTTTCTTTTCCTGCTGTCAGGATTAACAATGGCAGAGGAGCAGGAAAAGACACACGAGGCTCTTCTGCAGTAGAAGTGATTTCTACAGGCTGTCCCCCAAAGGCTACTCATGAGCACACCTGGGCATTGAGGCCTTTGGCCCTTGTCAAATACTGGGCATTGACAGAAAATCAGTAGTTGCTACTGCTCAGAGATTCAACAGAGCCTTTTCATCTGAAGATATTTAACAAGGGAGCGAGTTCTAATAAGAGTGTGTTAGCAAGGGTGCTGAAGCCAAAATGTGACTTTGTCCTAGGACTATTTGCTACATGAGTTTTGAATGTTAGTGCTTGTTTTTAATGAGTGCCAGCAAGCAGTCACCCATGACCAGTTGTATAAAACTGTTTCCAAGTGCTATGTTAACTGGACTGTATCTTTTATAAGGTGACCTACAAAGGAAAAATACTAAACTCTAGGAACCTCCCAGTACTTAACATTTTGACCAGCAGGCTGAAAGGGGTTTTGGCACAGTGCTAATGAAAGACTTTTTTTTTGGTCCAGTGACAGCAAACCCAGCTTTGCACACCCTGCTTAGAGGGTGAATATAGTTAACCTTTTTGGTAACTGTGGCGTGGCTGTGTTTACAAAAGACTGTCAGAATGTGAATTCTAAAGGACAAAGCTGTTATTCTAGAATATATGCAGAAGTTTGGGGAAGTCAGGGAAAGTTTTATGGTGCTGTTCGTTTCCAGTTAAGTTCTTCTAATGCAAAGAACATAAGCTGATGAAATTCTGAAAATTGTGCAACAGGCATTCAGGAGAAGTGGTGTGGCACGGCAGCACCTATTGCTGCTTCCCCCTTACGAAAGGCTGGTTAATAAAGGTCACTTGACAGAATGGGCACAGAGGAATTGCTGAAAAAAAGCACTCTGGGGAGCTGAAAAGGATGATACAGGACTGTAATTAGAAAAATAACATTTTTATATTATAGCCTTGAACATATCTTGGCCATTATGCTGAATGCTCTCGGGTTACTGAGTCTGGCATGCTGCCCCAAGGAACATTAAATGACTCGAATGTCATGTTAAACACTGTTAATCATTCATCTGATGAGATCAAGATAAACAAGAGCAAAAACTCCAAGTCATGTCTAGACTTTGTGACTTCAGTTTAATGTGAGGGATAACAGTGGTATTGTAAATGCAGCAACATATGTTTTCTGACTTGCATTTTAAGAAGAGAATAGTGTATAAGGACCATGTCATATAATATCCCATGACTCAGTGTCAGTCAAGACATTTGGGTTTTCTGAGCTATCTTGCCTGTGTTACAGTGATGTAACAATAATGTGTTCCTACCAAGGCAGAGAGTTTTGTCAGGACACATGTCAAGAAGAGAGTGAGGGAGTGATGTCAGCAGCTGAGGGAAGCAGCAAGAATATTAGAACAGATTCAGACTGCATCATGCTTCGGAAGTTCCTGTGATGGAAGGTTTAGGCCACTGGTGGCATCTTGATGGTGAATTGGCATCACAAACAATTGACCTTTGAGACATGGGAGTTCACTAACTCCAGAGCTTAATACTACATAGGTATGTGCATGATCAGTTAGGCTATTGGGTAACTGAGTAATGACTGAAAAGGAACTCTAAACCAGAAGACTTCTGCCTTTTCTGGGGTTTAGGAGGGTTTTGTTACAGTTACTAGTTGTCCTGGTTTTGACTGGGGTAGAGTTAATTTTCTTCCTGGTAGCTGCTACAGTGCTGTGTTTTGGGTTTAGTATGAGAATAACATTGATAACACACTGATATTTTAGTGGTTGCTGAGTAGTGCTTACCCGAAGTCAAGGACTTTTCGGTGTCCCCTGCTCTGCCAGTGAGGAGAGGCACAAGAGGCTGGGAGGAAGCGTGGCCAGGACAGCTGATCTGAACTGGCCAAAGGGATATTCCATACCACAGAATGTCATGCCCAGTATATGAACTGGGGGGAGTTGGCTGGGAGCTGCCTATCACTGCTGGGGAATGGGCTGGGCATCAGTCAGTGGGCAGTGAGCAATTGCATTGTGCAACACTTACCTGTCTTGGGGTTTATTCCTCTCTTTCTCCTTTTTATTGTTATTATTACAATAATATTTTATTTTTTTTCAACTGCTCTTATATCGACCCATGGGTTTTACCTTTTTTCTGATTCTTCTTCCTATCCCAGTGTGAAGGCAGGCAGAGTGACCAGGTGACTCTGTGGCACTTTGTTGCCATCTGGGATTAAACTAGGACGTGGTGTTACTGCTTAATGTGTGCACTTCTTCGAATACCATGCATGCAACCCGGAAAAACTGTTAAATTTCAGAAAGAGCAGTCCTGAAAGCTGTAGGAAGTTTTGAGAATATATCAGTCTGTTGAAGTGTTCATCAGTTTAACTTTCCTTAATCCTTACCTAGCTGGGTTCTTAGGCTCCTTGGTAATTTATGAATGCTACTAAGAGGAGGGCTGTAGATCATTTGACATCCAGCTGACGTGTGTTGAAGAGAAACTTGGCCTTGCACGTGTTCCACAGAATGTATTCTGTGGTGGATCTCAGTAAAATGGGAGCTGATGCTCCCTTTGTTTCTGTTGCACTAGCTTGAGCTCCTGAAATCCCCTGGTTATCTGCACCAGATTTATTATCTAATAGGAGGGTCACCTAGCAAAAAAAGTGTGTAATTTCTGCTGGATTAGTATTGGATCAGCTAATCCAGGGATCAGAGGGGTGCCAGTGTCAGTGTAAAGGAAAATGGAGATGAGGCAGATGAGGACCACTTTTGACAGGGTAAACTTCTTAGGTAGCTTCATTCAGATTTGATTTATGTTTCAGTTTGCACACTCTAACGAACACAGAGAGATGACACTTTCTGAAGTGATGAACCAGAACTTGCTTGTCACCTGTGCAAACAGTACATGTGCAAACTCTGAAACTTTCTAGAAATCTTTAAACTGACATCAAGAAACTACAGACCTCAAGAAAATAAACTTTTACTGATCGAAGTCCAGTGAACACAACTTTTGAGTAAGTGGGAAAAGTGTTTCTGGACTCTTATTCTTCAATTGTGACTTGATTTCTGACAGACTTTCTAATAGTAAGGACATTATTAAACAGTGTGTCTGTTAACAGATTTGAGAGTGATAGTACAGAAACTGTTAATCTATGTGAGAAGAATAAGCTGTTGTAATAGACAAGAGAAGTGTAATGCGTTTACTAGAGCAGGTTTTACTGCACTTTTCTCTGTAACAGGATCTTTGGCTATGTGATCTGACATTTTTGGACTGTATTCAGGCAACAAATTCTTGTACTAAATGTAAACTTTTTTTTACCTTCTGTGCCGTTGCTATAAAAGAGTGAGATTTTGTTCCTAATCTTATTTTATGATAAACACTGTGCAATTGAGCTCTTGGATTTCTTGCTCTTGTTTGCTCTGGGTGCTCTAAGTCTTGGTTTTGGTATCAAATCTTTTTGATCCCTACCAAAATATGCTCTGAAATTCTTGTTTAGATGATGTGTTGCCTAGTTCTCGGTACAAAGTGAATATAATTGTGTGATTTCTCCTGCTTTCTTTTACATCCTTGTCTATCACTGTTATCACAAAAGAAACAGTAAAACTTCACAAAATAAAAAGTGGATATGGATAAACCAGTAAAGCTGTTTTCCTCTGGCCACTTTCACTTGTCCTTCAGATTTGATTTATTTCTGGTACCATTACTCAACTTAGGCTGTGTTTATATGTCTGTTGTATAATTTCCATCTCATTAGGTATCTGTGCTGGTTTTTAGTAGCTTTAACACTCTGTGAATTTGCCAAGGGAGTAGGATTAAAACTGGAATTTGGCATTTCTATGGAATTAGGAGTCCAGAGCCATTGGAGCATAAGTATCCAGAATTACAGATGCTATCCACGATTTCTTATTTGTGTGAACGACTGATTGTATGCCTTGCTGCATGTGTGCAACAGAAAAATGACAGCTGATGATTGCAACAACTTTGCTTGTTACAAAGAAATGAGGGCTTTTGTTTAAAGATACTCTAAAATACCCTTCACAGAATTATTTAGTCAAAATTTGCAACACTTATAAAAGAAATAGAGTAAATTAGGTGACATAAAAGGAAACATTAGCTGAGTGAAAATCCTTTTGGCCCATGGTCTGGATACTACAAAGTCAAAAGTTATTCTTGAAAGCACTTGATTCCGGATGTACCATTCCTCCTTAAAAATGGAGTATCAGAGTTTTCTTCTGGGCTCTCATTTCTTGCATGGTCTTAAGCAAGTGGTATTATTTACCCAATATGTTTTTCGGTTTAAAGTGTGATTCTGTGGGCAGGACTTAGAAATAGTTGAAAACAGCAACTATAAGAAGCATATGCTTGCTTACGTTGTTGCGGTCTGGAATTATTGTTGAATTTCTGACAGGATCAGCCAAAGAGGAGAGAATGTGGGAATCCTAAGATATGAAGGAACGTGTCACAGAAGAAATTTTACGATATGCCTTCTGAGCAGAAGAGTGGTATTCTTTCCTTTCAGTCACTGTCTGAAGAACTGAAGGTCAATAGACTCCTTCAGTTTTCCAAAGGAAAGCTGGTACTGGTGTTGCCCTGCACTATAGATTTCTGGCTTTCCAGAAGCACAATTTACTGTTCTTTCTAATGAGACGTTACGGGAAGGAGTCGAGAGAGGACAGACATTCCAGAATGGACCTTATTTTGTCTCCTTAGTGTGGAAAGGACTAAGAAGCTGAGCTTTAGTTTTTTTCCTTGAATGCTAATTTTGCAGTTTAATGGCAGGAAGGAGATAGTAAAATCAATTCCATTTTCTGGCAGTCATCTGGACTGTGTATATGATATGAATTCCTTTTATCACTAGAAGAAGCTCAGTAATGATTTGTTTGTAGGCACATTGCCAAAATGCAAAGATTTTGGACTAGTTCATAAATAGCTGTGCTCTTCAAGCTTTACAGTCTGTTCAAATTTAAACCTTCCCATCATTCTAGAAATGGGAGTATGTGCAGAGGGGGAAATGAACATTTTTTGGCTTTGAGTCACTGGGCAGACTGCAATGAATACAGGCTTTGATTCCATAAGGGACCTTTTTTCCCTTCAGTCCACCAAATTTTGTAAACTGAGGATTACTAACTCGTTCACCCCACTTGAGCTGGTTATTGTGTGGTGCTGAGAGAGGGAATTCTAGGGTAGCTAAAAGGCATAGCAGTGCTTTTTTGTCAAATGCATTGGAACTTAAACGCCAGCCTTGCTTGTCCTTAAGGCGTACCCTTGGGAATTGAAGGTTTCTTTGGTTTCTAAGATTGTGCAGACTATCATGAGCATCTTATGCAGACCTCTGTGGCAGGGGACTTGGACTAGTTGATCTTTAAGACTCCCTTCCCACCCAAACCACTCTGCGTTTCTGTGACCTTGAGTTAATTATTTATAATATTGAAAACTGAGAATCCTAACCAGAGAGCACTATTAGTAGAAAAAGCCAGTAAAATTAACAGTGTGGTAAATAATGTGAGTGAATGTTGTTGAGTCAGAATGAAATTGAATTTGTTTTTTATCCCTATGCCTAACAGGGATTGTGCCTATTTTAGAAGGATATTAAACCTATTTGCATCTTGGTGTTGCCTGATGCCTTTCTCAATAGAACTAATGGGATAATCTAAGCAGAGCGAGTGCATTTAATGCTGTCTTAAACTGCTGTAGAATCTGGTTAGAGCTGATCAATATTTATATCAGTCATTGCTATAAAATACGAAATATTGCTCAGAGAGGATGTTCACTGGCATGATAAATAAGGTGAGTAGGCAGTACGAGGGACGTGGTTTGTCTACGAAGATTTGTTTAGTCAATTAAGTTTTCCTAGTGTGGACAAATGTAAGGTCATATGTAAAAGGCAAGGGATATATACTGTGTATTACCAGAAATTGCATTCTGGATAAGCAGAAATGGGTCAAGAACTATTTGATGGTAGGACCTCTTTGAAAGATGGAGCTTCAGTGGCTACTGCAAGCCTTGGGCACAAAAGCAGGTATTAGCATGTCATTTCTCTCTCAGAAAAACGAAAAATATTGAGGACTCTACATAGCTCACTGTAAGCAGGAAGAAGTCTCCTTTTATTTATTAAAAACCTAAAATTTTAAGCAGCTTATTCAGTTAACTTGTTGACGGAAGTAGTTAATAAGGCTTTACTCTAAGGAGAGAGCTGTAAAGTGGGACAAATGCACAGCCACATCTGAACTCTGACTCAGAGTTCGGGGCATTAACCTGGACATTACTGCTACTAATTTGTAGGTAAGGTATGAGAGGTTATGTACCACATTCTCAATCACTTTGGATGGCATTATTTATACAGAATCTTGAGTTTAAAGTTGTTAACCTCGATAGGAGGGAAAAGGAGTGTTTTGGGAAATATGGAGGAGGCCAGTCTTCCTACGGATTGTGGAGCTTTCTGGGTCATGAGGTGAGTGGCAGCTCTCTGCATTAAGTCTGAAGGGTACAAAAAGCTCATTCTCTTTTTTCCAGCTTTCTCAAATTTGTTTACCTTGGAAGCTGAAGTGTTGAATGGAGTCTCTGATGGGCCATGAGCATCATAGTAAGCAAACAGGAATGTAGGACTTCTGTGGCCCCCCTGCTTTTTTCCTAAATGGGAAGCCAGAGTGTATCATAATATGTAGATGATGTGATAAGTCACCATAGGGTAGGAAACTACCAAACCTCATTTCTGTAAATTTGTTAGTGATCTGTACCAGCTTGATGTCCCATCTCAGCGGATTCTTTTAGCTTTCCTTTTCATAATTCTTTGTGGTATACCTTGGGGATATGGGTGTTTATCTGAATTTCTCTTAAAACTCTGATGTCTGTTACTGCTTTTCTCTGTTAACTTGCCTTTGTCTAACTGGCAGAAGCTTTATGCTAGTTTCTGAAATACCTTGAAAATCAAACAAATGAGTGAATGTTTGTTACTGGATTATGAGCTGAATAGAAGTGTCACATAACAGAATATCTTCAGATTTGGACTGAAAGTTGAGGTGAAACACTTATAACAAGGTAAATGGATTCCTCTCCTCGACTTACCTTTTATTACCCTAAAATGCCAGATATGTTATAGAGGCATTAACACCGACATAGTGTTATTGAAACATAAAATGGGGAGTAATCCTTCCCTAGAGGTGGGTAGGCTGCAAGCCTCAGACTCCATATCTGGGCTTTAATGAAGCGTAACTTGCAGAAGAACACTGCTTGCTTCCAAACCTGGTGAGAACACATGCAGAATGGATTAGACATGTGAGTCGTTCTCAGATACCTCAGAATGTAATAATTTTTTTGCTTGTTCTTTTGAATTCCCCTCTTCAGTGCTGTACAAGGAAAGACTTCTTTATTTGCCAAGACCTCAAGTCATAGTTTTGTATGGAAAACATTACTTTTCTCTGTTCATCTTTCTACAAAACATTTTCTGGTTTTTTTCCCCCCCCCCCAGTGTTCTGAGGATTGCAAACACAATGATGAGTCACCTCAAGAAGACGAAGGGTTTATGGGTATGTCACCTCTTCTACAAGCCCACCATGCTATGGAGAGAATGGAAGAATTTGTGTGTAAGGTAAGGGCATGTGGAAACTGCTGAAGTGGTTTCCTTTTTTAGGAAGCTCCATGGGCAGCAGGCTATACTTGCAGCATCTGTGCTGCTGATGTAAGGAAGAGGAGGAGGTACACATGGTCCCTGAATGAGCATCTCATGTTCTAACTAGCGATACTACAGTGCCTCAGGATCTCAGTGTGTCATACATGATTAAATTGTAAAGCATGGAACAATAGGGATTACAAATGAGACTCTAAAGCTGATCATGTGACTCAGGTGCATCTCTTGAGAAACACCTGTGAGTGCAAAGCAGAATAAAAGCCTTCTGGTTCAAGGCACTTTAATTTACAAGGTCATTTTGTCCAGATTTCGTCAGACTTGCAAATATTTTGCTTTTCCAGCAGTATTTGCATCCATTGTAGGATAAGCTTTGTCCCTGACTTAAAAACAATGCTGTATTAAAGCCATATCTAAGTAAATCCATTATAGGTTTTGTAATTGTTGACCTTGGCTCAGTTTTTGCACTTTTGAGAGCCATGGGGCTGTATCAGTCTCTGGCCGTCCTTCCTTGCTGAAAGGAATGCTGCCTCTTCATACACCAGTTCCTGCTGTTTTTATGAACTGTTTTTGATGTTTTTACAGAGGGACTGTAGTTACTTGGTGGTCTTTTGTGTGGGGGTTTTGTTGTTGTTTTGTTTGGGGCTTTTTTAACTATGCATCTTTTCCTCTTTTAAAATGTTTTGCAGAATGGATTGTGTAAAATGAATTCCCTCCTTCTGTTTCTACCTCAATTCACATTTTTGGTTCATGAAGTAAAGCAGTCATTTTCTTGTTTAATGTATTTAAGAACCCAGTCTTTAACTGGGCTGGTTATTCTGAATGGCTCTGTTTCGCTTCCATGCATGAGTGTGGAGAATTGATTTTAAAACTCTGGGCTCTTGTTGTTGAAACTGAAATAAGAATGTAGCCTTTTAAACTCAGTGTTTCAGGAACCTTCAGCCCTGCTCCTGTAATTCTAGCCAGACGGCAAATCCAAGGAACACTGCAGAAACAACCCCGGTACATAAAGCAGTTCCCTGATCCCCCTCTGCTTGGCAGTGCTCTTCTGACGCCCAGCTGAAGACTCCGTGTGTCTTGTGTTACCAAAGCAGTGCTAAGGACATCTGTGCACACTTATTTCATGGGGAACCAGCTGCAGGAATAGCTGTGTGCACATGCACTCCCTTCCCTGTTTAAAGAAGAAATCTGATGGAATTGAGTCACCAATCTGTTGCCTTAACCGATCTGTTACCATTTCTTTTGTGAGCATGGGAGCATTTTTTCCCCAACCTGAATAAGTTGTTGGATACTTGCTGCTGGGCTCTTGCCCCTTCATACTTTCTGGCCCCTGTTAGTGCTGATAATGGGTAGCTTTTCTTGCTGGACTGCCCCAAATGCTAGCAGATATATAGTCAGGTTGGCTTGTGGTGGAGGAACGGGCTTATTTATTTCTTTGAAAGGACTAGGTGTAGGCTTCTTCACTTAAATGGAAAAGATGACCTGTAAAATAACAAATTAAATTAATTACTTTCCCTTCATTAACAGTAAGAAAAGCCCAATAGCCTTCCTGTTCAATGAAATACTAAAGCATTTCTTTCTCTAGTAGTGCAGGTCAGCTTCATAATGATAGTTTTGGATAGGGAACAGTGACTAAACCATTATATTTCAACTGTAAAGCCTTTTCCCCAAGAGATATCCCATCAACTCTTTTCTCTTTACTGTACTCATAGAGTAACACTCTTACTAATATGGGTTTTCTTTGGCCATGCATTGCTGGCACTTGATTTGCTCCATTTAACTAAAATCTTTTAACTTCTAGGTGTGGGAGGGCCGATGGAGAGTCATTCCCCACGATGTTCTGCCTGACTGGCTGAAGGACAACGACTACCTGTTGCATGGACACAGACCACCCATGCCTTCCTTCCGGGCTTGTTTCAAGAGTATCTTCAGAATACATACAGAGACTGGTAACATCTGGACGCATCTTCTAGGTATTGTCAGCTTGCTCTAATTTAATGCCAATTGGTTTCATTGCTCTCAAAGAAAGAGGGCAAGATAGAAAGGGGTGTGACGTTGATCAGCGTTATTGTTCCACTAGTAACCTGTTAAATTAACAGGTTGGTATCCCTCTCCTAATTTTATTCCACCAGAGTTGGATAGGACTTCCTTAATCATATAATACAAACAAATGCATTAAAAATTGCCTAATTGTTGATAAATTACTGGTACGTACTTTTTTCCCAAGTGTGTAGGTGTTAACTGAGATCACATTTCTTACCACAAGAACATACTTATGTTGCAGCTTCTGGGACCGGTTTCAGCTTGTGAGAAGCCTTGAAGGGGAAGGGTTTCTTTCAACTTTGCCCTTCTCTTTCTACATTTTGCAACAGATATTTTGTTGTTACAGTTGTCTGGGCATCTTGCTAAACAAGTGAAAATACAGGGTCTGTCCAAGTCTGAGACAGAGCTGTGGTTGGAATGTGTAACTGAAGTAGGGCAGCACTCAACTCTGCATGTGCTGCTGGCTGTCAGGCAACTCCTGTGTTTAGTGGTCTTACACATTACAGTCATGCTTTTAAAGAACAGCTTTCTGTACGCATGAACTTGACACCTCTCTACCTTGCTGTTTTTCAGGATGTGTGTTCTTCCTCTGTCTGGGAATCTTCTACATGTTCCGGCCAAACATGTCCTTTGTAGCACCTGTGCAGGAGAAGGTGGTCGTTGGATTGTTCTTCTTGGGAGCCATACTCTGCCTCTCCTTCTCATGGCTCTTCCACACAGTTTATTGCCACTCAGAAGGTGTTTCCCGGCTCTTCTCCAAGTAAGTGCCTGAGGAACAGGGTAGGCCAAATAGGAAACAGGTGGGAAAACAGGGCTGGGATTTGTGCCTGGAGCCCCAGTGTGGGAGTTGCTCATTTCATGACTGCATGTACTTTGGAACAGAGTTGAGCAGAGATTTAATGCAGCTTCTTCTAATTATAGTTTGTTTCAGCATGAGTTTTTGTGCTGTCATTTTAGTCTTAAAACTCCATCATTTTCTGCTGTTTGGCAGGCATGTGCTTGCATCTTGCTGCTGTAAGTAATATACCTTGAGCTTAGTTGCTGGACTTTGAATTTTTAATGTAACTGTCACTTCTTATCATTTCAACTATTCTGACTAACTTTAAATCTTAAACTTACGTAAGACAGTTCCACAGTGTGTATCAAGATGTCTTGACCTTTTGGTTTTACTTCACGTTCTTTTTTTGGCTGGCTGCTTAAATATCTTGTATTTCTTAAGATTACTCAAGCTAGACTCTGTAATCTGCAAGACCACCTTTAAAGTAACCCAGCTATTAAAGTCCCCTACTGAAAAATTAACTCCACCAACTTCTGTAGGAGTGTTTTGTCAGGATGGGGTAAAAAACAGTGGCTGTGGATTTCCTTTTTCACACTGGTGTGTAGAAAAACAGCGTGGTTGAAAAATTGCAGTGCTTTTCCTCTGTACTCACTTAAGCTGGTGCATAACTACCTGATGCTTGTCAGATACTGAAGTGTTTGCACTGGCTGTGCTCTCACAACATACTGTGTGCCCCGTGTTTAGGGGGCTCTTGTGATGCTTTTTACCTCACCTAAAACTCAAATTTGAGTTTACCTCAAAAGGTTTTGGTCTAAAGGTTGCTGAAGGTTTTGCTGATGACTGTCCAAAAATGGCCTGCCAAGGGAGTCCATTACTACAGGAGGGCATTGGTGGAAGAGTTGCCATCAGGAATTAAGCTGCAATAGCAAGAGTAATTTAGTTTTGCAGTGAGAAGTAGACAATTGGTCTACTAAAGAAGGGCGTGTGGGTGAGAGGACTTCGAAACGTTTGCATTTCTTACGAAACTGATTTTTGTTTCCTTCTAGGCTGGATTATTCTGGCATTGCACTTCTCATAATGGGCAGCTTTGTACCATGGCTGTACTACTCCTTCTACTGCAACCCTCAGCCTTGCTTCATCTACTTGATTGTGATTTGTGTCCTGGGCATCGCAGCCATAATCGTCTCACAATGGGACATGTTTGCCACCCCTCAATACCGGGGTGTAAGGGCAGGTAAGACTTCAAGTTAACTGCCTTTCCTCCTTCCTATTTGCCACTTGGAGAAACCATCTTGGGAAGACTTAAGAGAGCTTAATTTTATAGAGACCTAATATTCTTGGATTGGGAGCTTGATGGGTTTGCTTTCAGCATATATTTTATAGCCAACTGGATGCACAGACAAAGGCTAGTGCCAGTCCTGGAAGTGCATTCCTGAAATGGACAGTAGCACATGCAGTAGGAAAGGCAGTGCAAAGTATTTCTAGCTGTATCCAGCAACTTTGCTCCCAAAAAACGACTGACTGCTTGGTGTGTGTATGTGTACTTCTACTGTTTGTCTTGTTTTGGTAGCACTAGGCTCAGACACTAGCAAATCATTGGATGACTGAACTAATGTGAATGATTTGCATGGATAAAATACACAGTTAAGACAAAAACTATTTTTTCTCTTTATCAAAAGAACAAAACCAGATTTGGTTTCACATTTCGAGGTAGGAAAAAAGAGAAAGCTTAGGGGGCAACTGTGGAATGTGCTGGGTTGAATAGTAATATTTCTTGTTTCTTAACCTGCACATGCTGTCTACAGTAAATCTAGATTTCCTGGACAAGTTATGGGTGTACCTTCAGAGAGATCAGCTTTCCAAACTTAAAATCTCTGCATGGGTCATGAATATCCCCCCCACGCCCTCTTTTTTTACAAGTTTTCTGTACTTGCTGCTAAAATCTAAAGAAATAAACCATGTTTCTCTTACATGGCAGATCAAATGAGCGCAGTTGCCCCTTTTCTGTTTCCTAGGACTGCTTGTGCAGTGTATGATAAACAACCTCTTTGTTGTTTCTCCTTGTCTTGCTCTTGAGCGATGATGGTGAAGTGAGGCACAGTCTGCGTGGTCTCAGTTCCCTCTACAGGCCAAGAGCAGTAACTGGCCTCACGTACACTGAAGCTGGCAGGAGCAATCAGTAAATGAAATATTTTGGCTATCTGCTGGAACATATAGCTGAGTACCTTCTGGTATATGAAGGAAGCCTGTGCATTCTTCAGCTTCCTTTCCAATAAATCTCTTCTGGGCACCTCCAGCTTCAAGAGCTGTCACCTTTCTGGTGCTTTGGCAAATACTGAGTTTTTCTTCTGTAGCTTTTGTGTTTTCATTGTGTCCCTTTACCGCCACTGTGCTCAAACCTGACTCTCCCGCATTTTCTTTACCTCCCAGGAGTATTTCTAGGTCTGGGTCTTAGTGGGGTAATTCCCACTCTGCACTTTGTCATCTCTGAGGGGCTCCTGAAAGCAGCCACAATGGGGCAGATAGGCTGGCTGGCACTCATGGCATGCCTGTACATCACTGGTGCTGCACTATATGCTGCCCGCATCCCGGAGAGATTCTTCCCTGGCAAGTGTGACATCTGGGTGAGTCTACAGCATGGCTGGATGAGGAGACCAATGTGAAAGCTGGTTCCCCTTGAGGCTGAAGGATGTTGTGTCAGTGTTTTCTTATTGCAAGTATCAAACTGCTGCACCAGAAGCAATAGGTCTTCAGGGGCCAAATAACTGTGGGCTGTCCGAGCCTGGCTTTCCTGGTGCCTCTCTTCCTGAGTTGTCACAATCTGACTGGTCTGAGGTAACTGCTGGTGTGCAAATCCACCCCAGCACAGGTACTAGGCAGCTTTAACAGATGGCCAAGCAACTCTGTGAACTTATGTGTGTGTGTGTGTGTGTGTGTGTGTTGAGAATCCTACAAACACACATCTTTATCTTGCTTCTGTGCAGAATAGTACATGGTTATTTTGCTGATGTTCAGTGTGTTCTCTGGGATCTTCACCAGGTCTGGCTCCTCATCTTGTGCAGCCAGTGAAAATGCTGGATAGAGATGGTGGACTTAGAAGGGATCTCTGGCCTAGGAGAAGGGAAAGTGGGGTGAGCAAGTGGGTGGGTGGGGGAGACTTGATATGAGGGAAAGTATAATGAATACTGGAGGACAAATACGTGGGGAAATGTAAAGAAAGAAATTAGGTGAAGCAAGAGTAGAGATGAGGGGGGGAGGTGGACATTTAGAAGGCCACTGTACTTCCACTAGCATAGTTAAGGCCCCTAGGGGCTAGAAGTGAGAATAAGGCTTGAGTTGTTTGAGCAGCTTTTGCACAACACCAGTTTCCTTGGTTTGTTTAAATGGCCAAAGAAAGCATTGCTGCTATGATGAGCTAGGCTCCAAAAGCACTGGTGTACCACCAACTCTTTTCTAAGCTTTCCATGAATCCTGCAAACACACGTTTGTAGAAATGTTTCAAAAGCATCATCCATATTGGTACGACTTCCCTCAAACAAGGGCGTGCTTTGTCATGTAGCTCCCTCATGGTTTTCATTCTGCTGTACTGTAATCAGTGACATCCTGGGCATTCATTCAGAACACTTAGTTGTTCTAGGTTTTACTATAATACCATTTTTTTTCTGTTCTGTTTTGCTGTGGTAGAGAAGTAAAATAACAGCATTGAAAATCCATTTGGTAGAACTTATGCTTGTGACCAGAGCAGCGAATGTACCTGTTATCTGTATAGGAGAGACCTTTTTATCAATAAATCAGCAGCGTATCTTGTGAAGGAACTAATTTTAAAAGTGTCCTGCTTAAGGACACTTAAGTGTCCTTTTGCCTAAGGCTCTGAAATCATCCCTGTCCCTTCACAAAGATGAGTTGTAGCACTTACATACTGTATTTGTTTACTGACCAGCTGGTTAAGGTGACTCGGGAGGGAAGGGGGGTATGTTTGTGTGCGTGTGTGGAGAATTCGATTATTTGGCTAATGATAGGAGAGGGATGGGCTTTAACACACAACTTGGAGAACTCTGCAGCTCGTGGTGTGAGGTACTGCTCCCTGTCACTGTGTACTTCAGCAGAGTGTGTGGCTTTTTGGGAGGCAGGGTCGCGCTGGAGCCTGCAGTGCCCCGGCTGAACAGGAGTGTTTTCTCTCCCGCAGTTCCACTCCCATCAGCTGTTCCACGTCTTTGTAGTGGCTGGCGCCTTCGTGCACTTCCACGGAGTTTCGAACCTCCAGGAGTTCCGTTTCACGGTCGGAGGAGGCTGCACAGAGGAAGATGGGATGCAGTAGAACCAGCCTTCAGCCCGAGACCGTAACCAAAACAGCCGCCGGCGCGGTGAAGCATACAGGCTAGCAAAAGGAATACCTAAGAAGAATCCACGTTTCAGCTGATGAGGCATGGAGCTTCATGGGGATTCTGACTAACCAAGATAAAATTCTATACCTCAAGCAATGGAATAAATCAATTTGAAGACCGGGAAATTCTGAAACCCTAATTTATTCTTGGGATCTACAGATTGAGCTACAGAGGACCCTTTCCAAATCGGCTTCTGTTCAATGCCATATTTATTTGTAGAATTGGGGAGGGATAGCTTAGCAGTTTCTGTTTTTTAAAAAAAGAAAAAAAAAAATCAAGGTTAAATTTATATCCTCTTGGAGGGTTCGGGCGTTGATTTTAGATGCTCTTTTGGGAGAAAAACAAATTGTAAATAAGATTTCTAACTTTCTGTTTAAATAAAATTTATATAAATGTTTTAAACAATGGGTGGGGGGAAAAGGGTTTTTGTAAAGAATGCAACATGCAAGTACCACACACTGTTTCAATTTTGCACAAAATAAATGATTGCAGGAGGACCAGGTAAAATTCCCAGGAGTGAAGCACGTTGGCCCTGCAGATTTTCCTGGTGGCCAGCGTGCCCTGGGCAATGTGGGGTCCTGGCCAGCACTTGGAGTAGGCTCAGTACATGTACACAAGGGTTGTGAAGGCTGGATTAGTCATGTTGTCATCCAGGTCACAGTGCGAGCAAAGGTATTTTTACTCCAGTAACTTGAAGGATACACCCCAAGTGTGTGGGACAGCTGCCTTCCAAGCTTGCGTGGCATGTGTAGTTGTGGGTGATGGATCTTACAGTTAGTTGTTTTGGTTCTCATCATATGGATTGGAGCATAATGGGATAACTGCACATGAAATGGCAAACAGTCCAACTCCATCAGTGCCTGCCTAAACCCAAAGGCCCCCATTGAGAAGATGGTTGCCATTTGCTTTGTTTGATCTGAAGAAATGATGGTAATAGGCTTGTCAGAAGATAGTTGAGCATGTGAGGGGAAACAGAGGTGGGGTTAAGATGGACTGGAAAGAGGAAGCTGTGTGCTCCAGGACTTGGAGTTAACAGTTACTGCAGACCTCAAGCACATTACCTTCTCGTGTGTCAGGCTCCATATGCCAAGGGAGTTTGCAGGTTTTTCTTTTTAAGAGGAGTAAATCCACAACCAGCCCAGTGCAGTTCCTTTTTTTTTTTTTTTTTCTCCTTGGTAAGGTCTGCTTCCCATCTGTGCTTTAGCAGTGGGGCTAATGGGACTGCTGGTATTTCTAAACCTAAAACTGAGAGTTCAGCTGGATTGCTGTGGAGCAGACGCACCTCCTATATAAGGGGAGGCCTGTACCCTTCTCTTATGTAATTGATGTAGCTTGATCTTTGGAGCCCAGTCAGAAGCCAGACTGAAGGAGAATCTTTGGAGTCGTAAGATGAAACTTGAACGTTTTGTTTGTTATGGCACAGATATTGCTTGGAGTCTTTAGCTGGAAATTCAGAGCAATTACCTCTCTCACAGATGAGTTAAACAGCTCATAACATGCTATATTTCACAAGAAAGGAAGGTAAGGGGTGGTTGATTACTGTGTGGGGTTTCTTTTGTTGTTGGGGTTTGGGGTTTTTTTAGACTCCTGCAAGTTTCAGTTTTCCTCCTTCAAGAGAAAGATATGGATTGCAAAGATCTTCCCATACCGTGGATGCCACGGAGTGTGTTTTGGGGAGTTGCTTAGTTAGATAGAAGCAGAATGCCTTCCTAAAGTTGACTGGATATTAAGCTTCTCCCCTTGAATGGAGTAAAGCCTCTGAGAGCAAGGTCAGCTGCAAAAAGAGGTGCTGCAGCAGAGCCTGCAAGTTTAGGGGGACAGGTTCTCAGTAGGATCGTGACACTGGATGCCTGTAGGGCTGGAAGTGGTTTGTCACAGGTCTGTGTGGTACTTATATGAAGTAAAGAGCAGTATTAACTTGGATGTAAGGGCTAAATGGCACTGGCATCGTGGACAAAGATGTGGAGTTGCCTGGAGGAAGTGTGTTGGTGTCTGTGAAAAGCGTGGTACATATCAGAATCAGAGCTGTCTGTAAGGTGCTTTGGGATACCTCTGAACAGTACCAGCAGAAGCGACAGTCTCCATCCTGGATCATCCCACGTTCACTCCTTGAAGGGTGATTGTAACCTGGTCCTACACAGCACAGAACTATTACAAAAACACAGTACTCCACCTGCTATTCTTAACCCAGTCAGTCTCTCCGTTCAAGAAGTTTGTGTGTTCCAATAAAAACAACCTAGCTGTGCACTTTTCTGTAGCTTTTGCTGAGAACTCTTCCCAGGTTGGCACCTGAATGCCTTACTCTCAGCAGTCAGAGGCTTGCTTGCTCTGTGTGCAGGTTATTGCCATAGAATAGTTAGGACCTACAGCTTCTTTCCTTCCCCATTAAATAGTGGCCTTGTTCAGTATATTTCTTTTTAAAAATTGCTTACTGTTGGAAGCAATGAAGCACATTCTGGGGTTTTGATGGCTGGGGACTCTGGTGATGGTTCCATATAAGATGGGATCTTATTACTTGCTGTATTCTTAACTTCTGCTAATAAAAGAACCAAATGGATTATTGTCTAGTTTTGGTCTTTCTGTGCTGTGTGTGAAGCTTGAAAGAGTCACTCTTGCTTTCTTCCTTCCCAGTGCATACCAGCCAGGTTTGTAGGTAAGAGACTTCTGTTGGTGCAGAAACCAAACTGATGCCTGAAGACCCATTCCCAGGCGGTTGAGGCTTGCTGTGTGCCTCCTCTGGCAAAAACCAGCAGGTGGGAAGTTTGTGCAGCTGGAACAGTAGTTCTGCCGTGTGGCATCCTCTCGATGTCTGTGATTCACATCAAGTGTGTGCCTGGTCTTGCTCTAAGATTTCGGTGCTGTCTGGTGCAGTTGAACATCGTGGCTGACAGAGCCTGGACTGTGCTGCCTCTTCCTTACAGTGCTGATCTCCAAGGAAATTATTTATTTGGAAGTCCAGACTGTGATGCCCAATGGAGTTACCAGTTGTAGTACGGGGCCAATGGTGGTGTGAGGGAAGGTGTTGGGTGTATCTGGTGCTACCACTGCATGAAGCTGCTTGTCATAAGGATTCCCCTGATGTACATTTATTCCAGACTGGCAGAGAATGATAGACCTGGGACAGTCTGCTCAGTTTTCACCTCTGCCGTATTTTAAAAGTAACGTGAGGAACAAAGTGGGATTGGTGTTACTGCTAAGTTTGGACTTTCATTTTGGAGAGCTCTGCTGAACCCGTGGTGTAGAGTGAGGGCATAAAGCAGCAGTGTGGTCTTGGGGCTGGCTATCCTCAGTCAGGACTCTCCAAGCTTTCAAAGCTGGGCTGGCCATAATTTCAAAAATTACCTTTTTTTTTTTTTTTTTTTTTTTTAAGAAAAATTTTTAGTGAGTGGCTCAGTTTTCCATTTCCTGGTCTTGCAGATTTCAGAGCAGACTGTCCCCTTCCTCATTCCAAGGTTTAAAAGGGCTTACACTTACCACTGTGTCTTGGGTGCCACATGACAACAGGCAGAAAAGGGAAAGGAACAGGCTGGCCAGGTGGAGAATGGGTGAAATGTGTTCAAAAGAGCAGAAACTGTGATTTATGGGCAGCACTGGAAAGCCAAAGGTGAGGAAGCACTGGGAGATGAGCATTTGCAAAGAGAAAAATGAGCGAGAGGGACCAAGGGCGCAAAGAAGAAGAGCTGGGTGGGGAGAAGAGGGTGAGTGCTGGAGACCTTGGTGGTTGTGGGCAAAATTTTAGGTGAGTTGAGATTGAGACATTCAGGAGGCCTGGATTTAAATTCTTAGTGTAAAGGAAATGCCTCCTATCCTGCACCCCTGTAAAGGATTGACCATCTTCTCCTGGTATGCGGGCTTAGGGACTGGCAGGAGTGGGAGGGAGGGGGTTTTGGCTGGGAAGGGCGTGGGGCTGGTGCTGACCAGAACAGCCCTGTGCCAGACTGCCTTCTGCTCTGTCATCGCTGTTCCTCAGCTGTCAGCAAACATCTGGGAACTGCCTGGGCAAGATACGCCTAATCCTCCTCTTGTGTTGGCTCACACCAAGTCTGGGCATCTGCAACTGAGCTGTGGGTTTTGTCAGTTGCTTGACTCAGGATACGTGTTTTGCAGTGACTTTGTAAGAGGGACAGCTCTTGTAAATGACCTCGACAGCTCGAGGTCTCAGGATGGAGTATTATTGTTTTATTTTCTTTTTTTATGAAAAGCAAATTCAAGGAATGGTGGAGAATGTTGGCATCAGATTTCACACAAATGTCACTAAAAGTAGCTTCCACATTTGAATGTGAATTAGGCTTATTCTCTTTTCAGAAAGCAGAGTGATACTTAAAAGTCTTCTGGGCAGGTTAAAATTGTGTGTCCTCCCTCCTCTGCGTGTAGTTGTGGTCATGCTCTGCCCTCTCCCAAGAATCACTTGCTTCATTTGTTGCCAAGTGTCCTGAATACGGATTAAAATGCTGCAATCAAGGTGAGTGTCTAAGGCCATTGTCTAAATTTTTAAGGAGCTGGAAGTAAATGAAACATATGATTAGGATGGAGGAGCTGAGTTCAGTTTGGTTGAAGCTATTTGAGGCTTCCCTGCAAAATTGAGTTCTTTTTCCTTTTTTTTTACCCCTGCCTCCTGTGTGGCATCAAAGCAACTTGTTTGGACTAAACCCTCCTTCTGCTCAGTGCTTTTGTGTCTGTCTGGGTTGCCCAAGCTGAAACTCTCCAGGCTGATTTCCAGGAGTGCTGAGCCGTGATGTGGTTTCAGTGAAGTTTCTTAAAAAGATCAGCTCCTTGGAGAGGACGTGTGTTAATTCCTAGGTGCGTATTGCCCTGGAAGGAGAAATACTGGCCTTGAACTCACGGCAGCATCGAGCGTGTCCCACCTGATCATCTTCAACTATTTTAACGATGAGCAAAGTAGGAAAAATGCTGGAGGAAACTGCCAAACATCATGTGGGCAGTTGCTACAAGTGGATTGCAGTGCAACCAGTTCCTTGTTCACCGCTGCCGGGAAGGTAAGTTCTTTGGGGAGGGATGGTGGGATGCGAGCCTAGCGCCCCGTGTGTGTGCAGGGGGATGGTTTTCCAGCTTGGTCTTATCGTAGGATCACAGAATGGCTTGGGTTGGAAGGGACCTTAAAGACCATCTCATTCCAACCCCCCTGCCATAAGTAAAGGGTACTTTCTACCAGACCAGGCTGCTCAAAGCCCCATCCAGCCTGGGCTTGAACACTTTCAGGGATGGGGCACCCACAACTTCTCTGGGCAACCCGTGCCAGTGTCTCACGAAGCTCATAGTGAAGAAATTTTCTGGTATTTCCAGGAGCTTTACCTTTGCCTTTCTCTAGAAAAATTCATCTTTAAACAACTGAGGTATTACTGTTTCTGAGCTGGGAGATGTTTGCACTGGAGATTCACCATGATTCCGTTTTGTTAGCAGCCTCATCTCTGTAGTGGTACAACAGGGCACGGAGGCACTTCACAGTTGGCGTAAAATCTGAACCAGTCTAGTTGTAAATGAGATGGGAAAATCATTGGCCTGGCTGGGTTCCCAGAGCAATGGTGTGTTTCCCTTACAGAGGCAAATGACACCCCAGCCACTTCCAGTAGCTGTCTTTGCTTTCACCTCCAACCGTGCCGAACCTGTCCCTGTGGTTTGGGGTTTGCCTTGGCGTGGCTGGAGCCAAGCTCCCCCGGGCTGCAGGAGCTGTTCCTGTGTCTGAGGCCAGGCTGTGGGGCCGGCGGGCGGCCAGAGCTGCTCGCTGTGGCACAGACAGACTGAGAATGTGGGGTGGCATCTGCTGCTGGGACAGGAAGCCATCCCCCCTGGGAGAGAGCAGCTGCTGCCACCACCTCCTTGCCGGCTCCTGGCCTCTGTGGCCAGCCTCGGGCTCTGCCCTGGCTCTGGCTCGGCTCCCCCACCCTGCTGTCTGCAGGGACAGCCAGGCTGGTATTGCTGCCTTTGCCAGGGAGCCTCCTGCCAGCTTTTAAAGCAATACTGTGTCCCTCAGGGCCGGGCAGGAGGGGGTGACAGCATACTCTGGCCCTGCTGCCAGGGGCTGAAGAAAGTCACTGCTGGCTGAAACTCAGAGGAGCAAGAGCAGCCTGGGGCTTTGGCCGGTATGTGACTTACACTGGCAGCACACCCCCTGTCACTGGTGTGGGGGCTTCCTGTCCCTTTTCCTGCTGCCTATGAGAGACCAACCCTTGGTGCAACAGTGGCCTCTGAGAAGGCTGGCAGCCTCCTGCCACTGTCCCTGCAGTTTGAGGAGGGCTGAGGAAGCACCCGTGCACATCCCTGTGCAACACAGGCGCTGCTCCTCATAATGCTGGTGGGAAGGACAGCAGCAGCTGCCTGGCCCTGGAGGAGCCAAACAGATATAAAGACAGGGCTTGGTGCCCAGCCCTTGCTTGCTGCCAGCAAGGGCCTGCCTGGGGAAAGGCAGGGTGCCAGGGCTGCCAAAATTTGAGGCAGCAGCAGCAGCAAGCAAAGCGGGAAGAGCTGATGAAATTTCCTGCGGGGCCTGGGAGGTATTCACTGAAGAAACGTGCTTGGTGGCGTTTGAGTGGGGCCATTACCTTTGGCATCACGCGCTGATGAGGAGCCGCGTGGCTGCGGCTGAGGTCACAGGAGGCAGTGACAGAGAGGTTTGCCTGAGCCACAGAAGGTGTAAAGGCTCCTGTCAGGGGTAGGCAGAGGTGGTGTAGGGGAACCCGTAGCTGTGGCGGAGGCCTGGGACACATGGGAGCTCCCTCACGCCCAAGGGGACAGGAGCAGCCACCCCCCTCAGTGAGGGCCTGGAGTCGTTCATCACATGGGAATTTGATGCTTCTTCCCCACTTAGCACAAAATTGTGCTGCGTCAGGCTGCCCTCAGCCCCCTCCCCTACAAGCAGAGGCCTGAGAGAGCCCAGGGTTTCTGTTCTGAAGGTGCCAGCGGGCTTTATCAGCTGAAAAAGGATCCTGGAGAATACTCTGTGGGGCCCGAGTTTGAGGTGTGCATAAAACCAAGGAAGACTGTGGTACTGATTCTTCACTATGGCAGAGATGGGCAACCTTAAGCCACTTGGAGCATGCAGCTCCTCACTAGGACTGCTGCTATCCCCGGCCTGGGATGTACCAGGCTCTTGCTAAGTATAAGCCAACTCAGGCCAGCCTGCTTTTGTGCCCGATCTCAACTGCAAACAGCTGCTGTAAATCCAGGGCTGATTTTCCTACTATTTTGTAGGATGAAGTCATCCCTGTCTGGCCACACTTGAAGGTCTAGTCATGAGCCTGCTGTGTCCCAAGGCATGAGTCAAGGGAGGGCACGTGTGCGCAACACTGTGCAAGGTGTGTGTCCCTGCCTGCGGCTCGGACGCCCTCATTGCCCACCACAGTGTTTGGGGGAGATCCAGGGTTACCTCAGCCTGCAGTGGGGTGTTTCTGAAGCCTGCAAGGAGTGCAATGAAGAGAATTCAGGTCCCTTCCCAGCTCCCTGTCCCCCTGCCTGCAAGGAAATTGGCTGCAGATTTAGGGCTTGTGAAGCCCCTGGTTTGTGCGGCAGCCAGATGTGGCTGGGTGGGTCTGATGGACACCCCTGGCTGCAGAGCACCACTTGTGAGCTTTCTCCCCTCGAGTCTTGCCCTCATAGAATAAACCCTGATGCCTACGGATTGTGTGCTTACAGGGATGGACAGGGTCTTGCAGTAGGGACAGCTGTGATTTATGTGCTGTACCAGGATGGCAGTGGGGTGTTGCTCAGCTGGAAGTAAGAGACGGCTCCTCTCACAGCTGCTCTGCTGCTGGTCAGATCCTCTGGTCTCAGCTTGCTGTTTGCTTTTGCTGACCTATTTTCATCTGCTGTGCCCAGCACATGGCTGAAGAAGTTGGGAGCTAGGGCAGCTGCTCTTCCTGAGGATTTTTCTCTCGCTGTAGGGCCGTGAGTCACTCTCTCTGTCAGAGCATGAAATGGAATTTGCTTAACCCCACGTTGGAACCCAGAAATGGGTAGGTTTGCTTATGGTCTGCTTTGCTGCCAAAAAAAAAATTATAATAAAAGAAGCTGTTTGCCTTCCAAGGCTCAAACCATACCTAGATGCAGCTCATCCCTCTGTGGATCAGCAGCACTGTGGGAAGGGCTCTGTTTGCCTCCTAATAAACAGCTAACACAAATCTCATGTACAGAAGCAGAAGCCACTTCCCTCTGGAGACATGCCTGACCTTTAGTTGCCATCCCATTTGACCCTGTGAGGGCTGGAGGAGCCTGCACGGGCAGGTGGGTTTTGATCTGTGGCACTGGGGTAGCTCAGGCTGAGGTGAGTGCTTGGCATCCACTGCCAATCTGAACTGCCATCCATGCCCACAGCCTGGCTCCTGCTGCTTGAGGGTGCACTGGGAAGCACCAGCAGCTTTGGGAATAGCACCTTTTCCTTTAGCCATGTGCAGCCCACCGCTGGAGCAGGGGAAGACGTCTGTCCTGCTGCCCACTGCGGTGTGCCATTGGGGTGAGTGACTCCACAGCCTAATTCCTGGTGCATGCTTGAGTTTTA
Source organism: Corapipo altera (assembly GCF_003945725.1). Lineage (NCBI taxonomy): Eukaryota > Metazoa > Chordata > Aves > Passeriformes > Pipridae > Corapipo > Corapipo altera. Next base: position 5,953,935 of record NW_020884873.1, on the reverse strand, counting down.
AGTCAGGGCAAACCTTTGCCCTTATTTCTCATTTTAAGAAATAATCCAGTTCTCACCCCTGTTCCATTCCTTCCACTTACAACCTATGCACAAACTCGCTGAGCCAACTAAACCAGGTGTACTTCACATCTTCACTCTCTCAGTGCAGGTATCTTTACAGGGCTCATGTTTATTTTGGATTTATGCACCTGAAATCAACCATGGTTCATATGCAGCAGGGCAGTGTGTATTTATATATCCTCTTTAATCTGAGTGGATATGGGACTGCTAATCCTTTCTGACAGGAAGGTCATCCTTGAGAGTGGTGCCCTGGGAGGGCAGGCACGTGGAACTGAGGGAACTGTGCCAGCCGGCGGGGGATGCCCTGAGCCAGGGGCTCCTCCATCTGTGAACAGCTCCTGGTTCCTTGGCCTTGACAGCAGCCCCTTTTCCCTCTGTGCTGCCTTCATCTTCTTCGGCTGCTTCTGGCTCTGATAAGGTCACTGCATCTGAAGCCTGGAGACCATCTCCGTCTCCAGTTTTACTTCCAGTACTGCAGTCGTTCCTCTTTTTGCTGTAACACCACATCCAGCAAGGCAAAACACCCACAGCAGGACCTCTGAGGTCCTGAAAGGTCTCCTGCAGGACCTGGTTGTGACTGATAGTGTCCCCTTTGTGTCAGGTGAGATGGGTGGCAAAGAGGGACAGCATCCATACTGTCCCTAGCGCACCTGAGGTGTATTTGTGGGCTCCTGCTTGTGCAGGAAAGGGAACAGACCTGGTGTGAGGATAAAACCCTTTCCCATAAAACTGCTCTTTGCAGCAGCTGCACGAGTCCAGCCCCGGTGGTGGTGGCTGTGGGAGTGGGTGGCCTGGTGGGCTTGGAGAGGAGCCCCACAGGTCCCCATGGCAGGCACATGTGCTGCACAGCATTGTGGGCAGTGCTGCCCATCAGGCAAGGAGTGAGGAGGGTGTGGGCCCTTGTCCTGAAGGAGGTGGAAGCTTTCTGGGACGAGCCACACGGTGCTCTGGGGGCCTGGAGTGGTGCAGGAGGTTCCCAAAGGGGCCCACCTGGCAGAGGAGGCCAGGGCAAGGTTCTGCCTTGCTGGTCTACCAGCTTGCTCCCCTGGGGCCACCATGGCTTACCCATAGGTGCTGGGGTGGCTACAGATGGGGAGGGTGCAGAGCTCAAGGAGAGACCTTGTTTCATCTGTAGCCATAGGCTGTGGCATCCCCACCCCTGGCACATTCTCTGCCAGTGCTGGGACCCCCACCTCTCCTCAGAGGTGACAGAGGGCTGTGGGTGCAGCCAGCGGGTTCACAGCGTGCTGCATGGCCAGAGTCTCTTCTTCCTGTAGCTCCAGTAAAAAACAGCAGCACAGGGATCAGGAGCACTTCCTGGAGTCCCTGTGAGTTGCTGGCATGTCCCTGATGGCCAGGCCACTGCAGCTGCGTCCTGCCACCCACACCCTGTCCCCACAGGATTCTGGGGTGTAGTGTAGGGCTGTGATTACCACCAAACATGCTGAAGCTGTAGTATCTATTTAGAATATGCCATATATTTGTTTTTAATGAGATGGTATATGGAGCAGTTCATATAAAAAAAAAAAGAAACATGGGTGCTCCCCACCCGTTGTCCATAAAGCTCTGTAAGAAATGGCCCACGCCCACTAGCAAGGAATGCCAGGCTCAGGGCAGGGAACACCCAAGGGCAGCTGCAGTGAGCAGGGCAGTGCTGCTCCGAGGGGAAAAGTGCCTGTTTCGTAGCTGCTTCTGCAGTGAAGGTAGCAGGTAGCAGGAAACATACCTTCTCTTTTGGTGGGTCATACAAAACCCCTTTCCCAGAGGTAAGTCCACATCTAGACAAGAATCTGGAAGCTGTTCTAGCAGTGTTAGGAGGGTTCTCCTTGGTAGAGCTGGCATAGCTGCAGCTAACTAGTGAAGCCATGCTACCTCCCACTGTCCAGCTGCATGTTACGTTGGTACAGTTCAGGTCAGGTGCCATGTCCTACCCCGGGGGTCACGGCTGAGGACCACCCCCAAGACCAGGAGATGCTGCCTCTCTGCTGGGAACCACTAAGGCCCCTGTTCTGGCAGGGCTGTGCCTGGGCTGCTCCAGACCCGGGTGCTCAAAGTCCTGGTGGCTCCCACTGAGGGACAGGCAGACACTGTCTGCTGCCCCTCCTGCTCTCCTAAGTCCAGATCTGCCCCTCTGGGTCCTCTGCCCCCTGTACCCCACGTGGCTCCGTGGGAGTCAGGTGAAATGTTGGCCATGCTGATGACCTCGGCCTTCCCGAGGGCTGGGAGGAGCCGCTCGGGAGGTGCCGTGCCAGGATCTGACCCCGCTGGTTCTCGCACAGGCCTTTTGCTGACAGGTTTTCAAGGAGGGAGCAGCTTCCACCGTGGGCACCGTGCTGGACCTTGCGGCGCAGGACACACCAGGGAGTCGCAGCGGGTGTCCCAGAGGGGGTTGCATTCCCATCTCCTCCCATCCCACCGCTCCGGCCGGCGGCAGCTCCGTCCCCCCGAGTCTGTGCCGTGTAAGGTGCGTGGCAGGCGGGGTCACCGCAGGAGCAGCACCAGCGGCAGGAGCAGCAGCGCCGGCGAGACGGAGATTTCAGCAGCGCCACCACAGTCTTGGGCGTTTTCCTGGGAGATGGGAGAGAAGGGGGTCAGCCTGCTCACTGCCGGGGCGGCTGCCGGTGGAGGGAAAGGATCCCACCCGTCACCTTTGGAAAGGGGAGCAATGCCTGTGGCCAAAAGGAAAGAGGCAAAGGAAGGGACTGGTTTGATGCCTGTTGGTCACAGCAGCCGCCTGCAAGCTAGGAAACCACTTGCCTCCTCGGCTCCTAGCGGTGGGGGAGCTTGCTCCTGACCCTCTGGTGTCTGAGCTCAAGCCCTTCCCAGGTGGTATTAATGTGTGAGGGTCCTCCTGCTAGGAAGCCCCTTGGGGATTCGCATGGCTGTGTCTGGGTCCAGCCAGCAGGATGGGCACGTGATACACCCGACGCGAGGGTGCAGGAGGAGACATTTGTGCATGGGTAACAGGCATGCCCAGGGTGAAATACAGCTGTGTGCCCTCCCTCCCTCTCTGCCATGCTACCCCGGGGTACCTCAGGGTGGAATGCATGGCAGGTGTCCGGCCGCCGTCGCAGCTTCTGGGACCGCATCCGTTCACACTTCACTGAAGCGTTATGTGCGAGGCTGTTAAGGACAACGGCGGCAGCAGGCGGGGAAAAAGGGGATGAACAAAGCACAGAGATACAGGGCCCGGATGCAAGTTTGTACAGGTGTAACTGCACGACCTGAGAGACAGAGTAGGGAGGTCAAGGGAAGGGCAGGTCACCCTGCATGGGCTGGAGATTTTTCCAAGCTGTCCCACAAGTCGGGTTGTACCCTCCACCCCCACGGCAATTGCACCAGAAGTGAATTTTCCACCCTAGCAAATATGAAGATGAAGGGGCCTGTGGAGCTGTGCATCCCTGCTGGGTGTGGAAGGATATATTTGACCTCTTTTGGGTCCATTGGGACAGGTGGAAAGATGCTGCAATCACAGACAGCATCCGTGACGAGGAGCAGGAGGTTACTGCTGACGATCTGCTGTGCCACAAACATCCTGCAAGAGAAGAGCAGATAAAGAAAGCATATCCTTCCAGCTACACCACCAGAGCTGCATTGCCTGAACCACAGAAAAGGAAACAGGATGGCAGTCATGGAAGGCAGGAGAGACACAGGGAGCAGATGTACACGGGGGGGGAAGTGGTGCTGGTACACCCTTTTGGCCTCAGAAAACTCTGAACTGACTCAAATTTACAACTCCGTGCTAGGCACAAAAGCCAAAATTGAACCCAAAACCCAACCAGCCAACCAAACCCAACACAAGATGGGGCAGAACATCACAGCAGATGACATTGAGAAAGCCTGGTTTTGCCTGGAGGTACGTCAGTGCCCATTTAACATACATTTATGTGTATGCTCATACTGTGCAAGGATGTCTGTTTTATGTGGTCCTGCGAGGAGCAGTGCTTTGCTAAATTTCATGTCAGTGGAGAGAGAAATAGAGGATCCAAGCAGCGCTGTACGTTACATCAGTATGATGGGACCGACCAACCGATGCTTGAAAATCGCACGGCTTTGCTTTGCAGCCACTATTTCACCTGCCCCTTCCCCTCCCTGTCGGACAAGCAGACTGTGGCTTGCGGTGACCAGCACAGGCACGTGCCTGTGGTGATGTCTCTGGATGCAAGCGTTTGCCTGAGGACATGCACGTGAGGGCTGACCAGGCAGGCAGTGCAGGGATTGAGTGGGCAGGGCAGGATGAGGGCAGGATGTGTGTTGGCTGAGTGCAGCGTTTTCTGCATGAGTGCTGTGCACGTGGGGGCGTGTGGGCAGCTCGGATGTGCCTCTGTGCTCACGAGGCTGCATGTGCCTGTGACTGAGGGTCTGTGCACTGGCACGTGCACATCAGTCACAGGGGGTGCGTGTCCAAGCGTACAGGTGCCACCACAAGGTGCTGTACATGTCTGGGCATCTCACCAACCTGCCCAATGCCTTGCAGCCATCACGTGCCATTCACCAGCACAGAGGCTGCAGCCACCCAAAGCAAGGCTGAGCTGCCCACGCTGCCATCCCCCTCTGCCTGCTGGCAGGGAGCTGGCAAGCTGTCCTGGAGCTGCTGGGCACAGGGAAGGCTGGGGATGGTGGGCTCAGTGTGCCTGTGCTGGTGGCAGGGCTACAGTGGCTCTGTACACTCCCAGTCCTGCTGAACACTGCTCAGCCAAGGGAGAGGGCTTCTGGATTACAAATACAGGTTTGGGAGGATGTGCCCACTGCACTGTCCAACCTGGCTGCACTGGAGGAGCACCCTGTCTCTCTAGTTATTCACTACCTTGTCTTGCTACCCTCTAGCCCCCGGGGATCTCTGTGTTCCCTTTCAGAGGTGTTGAATGTTGCACACTGCAGCTGACCATTTAGTGGCTTTTTCACTAATGACTGCTTTGGGAGCTTTGACAAGCAGGCTTTAACGAATTCAGTAACCAGGACAGAGGTGCTCCATGCACTAATCTGCAAGCCAACTTTTTGCCCAGCACTGAGCACCCAGCCTACCCTCACTCCACAAGGAACCACCTGGGCTTGTGGAACGGGATCAGGAAAGCCTGCATGCCTGAGCTAATGCTTCACAGAGCCTGTGACAGGGTGTCTCTCCCAAACAACTGCATGAAAGATGTACAAGAGATGCACCTGGGATCCAGAGGCTGCAACCACACCTGTAATTATGAAGGAGCTGAGCAGGATGCTGTGAGGGACAGGATGCAGCACCTGCTGCTGTGACCCTGGTGAGGTGCTGCCTCCAGCAAGGAGGGGTCAGTTCCAGGCTGTGTTGGTGCAGAGATCTGTGCAGCAAGACCTTAACAGGCCAGTTTAGGGCAGTCAGCTCCTCTGGATGTGCCCAGAGCTTAATGCCCCTACACAATACCTTGTTGTCACCAAATCTGCAATCTCTTCTGAAACAATGTTTGGCAAAGCCTGGTTTTCCTACAGTCATGCTGACTAGCACAGGCTGTTTTCCTAACCTTTAAGTCTTTCCTGCAGTTGATCCAAGACTGAAGTCAGACTAGGTAGGATTTTTATTTTTTTTTTTGATGGGAATTCCAGTCAGATCTGTTTGGATGCCTCATGTTAGGAAAAGCTGGACCAGTGGAAATTCATCTTTCTATCACCTTTCCACACATGATTGCTGATGGCACTATGGAGCCACTGAAAACAGCCTTTTTCCTCAAAGACTTTTCTATCTAACTTTGTACTCTTCCTTCTCTTAAAATGAAAATGGAAAATAAAACAGTGGACCCTTGTTTTCATTTTTTTCAGTTTAACGCTTCTTTTTTCCCCCCATCCCTCCTTTTTTGTTTGTTTCTGTAGAAAAACAGAAAAGGGGTAAAAGGAAAAACAAAAGGAAAAGGAAAGCCGAAAGCATTGCAAAAAGGAAAATTTTCTAAGAAAACCTTTGCCAGAAGCATGAGAAAACAGAAAAAGTTCCTTTCTGAAACCTGTGGAATGGAAAGATATATATATATATATATATATATATATTTGAATGCTCTTTTCTTCGTTCTACAGCAACCTCTGCTTATTAACAGATGGTTTTAAACTTTCTTCTCTTTTATCAAGAACCAGTAACTTGGTCTCTTCACCTCCTCCCTGTCCAGCACAGCTGTTTAGCTCTGCTCTGCAGCCACAGCTGGAGATACCATGGTGGCCATGCCATGGGCAAAGCAGCAGGTGACCCTTCTCAGGTTGCTGTCATCACCAAGGGGCCCTTTGACAAGACTTGTGTGCCATCCCCTTGGGGGACCCCCGCCAAATGAAAGGGAAGCTGCAGTTCTTACTTTTGGCAGTCTCCACACTCAATCAGCCCGTTAGTCTCCTTGATGGCCGGCTCGTACACGAAAACGGGGTACTCGGTGTCACAGGGCTGCAACATGTCATGCTTCTTGTGCTTGTGAGCTGCGAGGGCAAGGAGACAAGGTGAGATGGGTGAAGGGCAGAGCATCACACAGGAGCTGCCTGCACTGAGATGGAAACATTTAAAACTGGTGACACAGGTTGGAGGAGCAGCCCTGCGTGCCTGCTACCCCCTCAAGAGTGGCAAAGAGCAGGTGCCTACCAGAGAATAATGGGAAGGAGGCGCTGCACAAAGCAGCCAGGCAGTGATCCCTGCTCCCACTAGGTGGTGTGGGAAAACCAGTCTATGTGAGAAATGCGCACAGTATTGCCACTTGTCTTCCACCAGCAAGCCCAGACCCTGCTATGCCCAAGCCACAGCTGTGGGGCTGCAGTGGCCACAGCACCTCAGGGACCCCCTGCCTGGTTGGAAGGGTCATTTGAGCACTGGTACCTTTCTGTTCAAAGGAGCAGCAGGGTCTGATTGAACCAGCAGCATTAATGAAGTCCCTCCTGCCTAACCCAGCCCTGGTTCACTTTTTTAAACATTGAAAAAACCTGTGACTGGGCTGGTCCTCAGTGCCTGTGCCAAGGGATCTGCCCTGCAGGAACCCTGCGTGTCCACAGTGGGATTCATCAACTGCTGATCCCTCCTGAGCCCTCTGATGCTTCAGAGTGAGCCCACAGCAGGAAATTTGAGGGGTTGAATATTTGTCACACTAAGAAGAAACAGATCTGGCCTGAGACCACAGGAAAGCAGATGACAGCTCTCAAGGACCAGCAGAGACCCAGCTCACACACAGCAGTGGCTCCTGGAGGGAGCCATCCACCGCAAAGGCAGGGAGCAGCTGCTCCATCACTCATCAGTCACACTCTGTGGGACTTCCAAACTAATTTGGGGATGAGGGGGAGCTGGACCGCCTTATTAAGCCTCCCTCGAGAAGCAAGAGCGTTCTTTCTAGGAGTTCAGCAAAATCTGTCTTGCCTGAAACTGCCGCCTTGGGCCCTTCTGGCAATTATTTTCTGCAGTTGGAGGTAGCAAAGCCAGCTCCTGCCTCTGTAGGACACAGGGGAATGCTGCCGATGGAAACGCCGAGCTTTGTTGCTAGGGCAGAGGTGGCTGCAGCTCAGCCAACAGCACGTATGAGAAATGGTTTCTACATCATCTACATCAGGGTCTGAGCACAAAGCCTCACTTCGCAGACCCCCTCGCACACAACAGCCACAGGCAGCCCTGCCGGGGGGGGGTGGGGACCAGCAGGGAAGAGGGTCCTCCGGATGGGGAGGGCGCCCGCTTTACCCCGTGCAGCAGAAGCGCCGAAGATTTATAGAAAAATGCAGCATCACGGGTTTTAATCAGCAAATGTATGTTAAGAAGGCACCAAGAGGGTACCATGATTCCGATGGGTAATTTGCATCACTGTAGAACACTCGCTGAGAGCAGTGGTCTCCTTTCCCCCCCCCCATGCTGCCAGAGCACGCAGACAGCAGCAGGCACCACCCGGTGGAGCTGGCCGTCTAAACAATGTGGATTAAATGAGAGGGAGAAAAAACCGGATGATTTTCTCTGATTTTTCTCTCAGGAACTCCAGCCCAATTTCCCCTCTAATGCCTTTCCCGGGTGAATATAATGGGTACTCAAGCCCTTCCCTGCAGTACAGAGTCCTTGGTAGGTTTTTTTGGTGCTTTTCTTCTGAACTCTCGAAAAACAGCACTCATGAGGCAGCCCCCTAAAATGCTCCCAGAGCGTGGGACCCACCTGTCGGTATCATGGTTAGGTTAATTTTGCACAGATCCAAAAGCACAGAGAGCACGATTTCAGCATGGTGCCTTGTTTTGTATTCACCTTGGATTTACATTGAATTAATCAACTAAACTCATCATTTCAGAGGCTGGCAGCACCTCTGCCATCAGCCAGGAGCTGCCTGGCTGTGCTCTGCCACCATTTGCCGTCCCTCTGTGCGAACACCACACTGCAGAAGCACAGAAAAGCCTCTCCCATTTTTTGCTAATGGAGAATGCCTCTGTCACAAGGAACAAACAGTCCTGAGGAGATCTGAGATGAGCAGAAGAAGACCCTGTTCCTGAGGTGAATTTCAAAGGCTTAGACATTTCTGATGGAACATGCAAAATATCAATGTTTGTGTTGTAAGGAGAGAAGCTGCAAATGCTTTCTAGCTCAGATCACCTCCAGGACCGGTAACTATTCTGGCCAGTAAAGTCCCTAAACTAAGACCAAAGCAGTGTGAGGAACAGAGCGGGAACCCCTTCTTTCAGCCCTAATTCACTGTAGTTGTGGGTGGGAAAGCAGCTCCAAACCTGAAACAGGTGGCCAGGCTAGTCTGGACTAGGAATAGACCTTCTCAAGGACATGCTTGTGGCAAAGCCACACATTGGTCTTTCAGCCACAAACCATCAAAGTCCTGTTGTGTTACCCCTGGATTTGCAGCACTGTCACTGCAGCCCAGCTGCTGGCAATGGACTGTGCCATTCTTGCTCAGAAGAGCTGCTGTGATGACCGCAAAGGTGACCTGATAAAGTTGGGGCAAACTGCCTGCAAGAATTTAGCATATTGCTCATGTCAGGAGTGGCAAAGGGTCCTGACATAACAGGGATTTCATCCAGGACCTCCGTTTTCCCCTGTGCCTGGTAAAGAATGACATCCTTCTCTAGCTCCAGCTTCCTGTTATAATATCATCAAAGCAGATGGAGCTATAGTAATATACAATACAGTGGTGTGAAGGACAGGGAGGAGGGAGGGGGTGAAAGAGACTGTCGTCTTGGAAAATACAGAATGGAAGTCGATCTCAGGCCTCCCAGCCTCAACCAGGAATGAATGAGGGCTGTCATGCTGGTCTTGGTGGGCTTGGAGAACAGCCTTGGGCCTCAAGGAGAATTAAAGAGACTGCATGTCCATACCTGGACAGCACTGTTTGCTGGCCTGACCTGCACACATGGGCAAGAACTCTGGACACAGGACTAGAGAGCCAACACTTGGTCAGTAATTCTGGGTTGAACTATCCCATGGTGGCACTCACAGGAGCAGCATGTGCAGTGGGAAGTGCACCAGGTTTGGTTCCTTCAGGGGCACTTTTGCCACTGGCATTATGGGCTGTGTCAGTCTCAGAAGGGGCATTTCTGGTTGAGTCTTTCACGACCCTTTGCAATTTGAGCTGCTCTGGGTTAACTTCATCGTGTGCACCGAGCTGTATTTTTAAACTCTGCTAAATATTCAGAAGTGCCCGGCACAGGCAATCCTTACTCGGATTTTTTTGGCACAAGCTGAATGAAAAGAAGCCACTTTAAAATCTCCCAACTTCTGCACAGAGACAAGACCCATGACAGAGATTATACTTAAGCCTACTGCCACTTAATTCTCTTGGAAGCAATGCAGTTGCAGCAGTACTGAGAAGTTCAGAGAAGCCCAGTAGCATGTACCTCATCAGCAAAACGCTTGGGCTGAGCCTCTCAATGCACATGCTGGACATCAAAATGTTATCAGCGCCCTGAGAGCCTGGTGGTCAGGGATTAGTAAACAGCCAGAGGAGCTGATAACATATTGCAAACTTTATAGCAAAGAGTGAGTTAATTCCAGGCTGTCGTTGCTACCATCTGCACTTCCAGAAAGCCTTTGTCAGACATTTGGCAACCAATCCTTCTGAGCAGCAAAGGCAGCTGCCGTGCCTTGTTATGAACTATAGAGCCCAGATTGTGAACTCTTTCCCACCAGCATAAATCACGCGCCCAAGTCAGTGGATTTACTCTGGGACACGAGACAAAATCTGCCACTCAGTTACCAATATAAAACACAGCATCTGATCAATTATCTTGTAAAATATCCTCCGTGTACATTACCATGCAGTAAAAAAAAGGAAACTTTTATGATTTACAGAATTCTAGAAATAGTCCTTTCTAGGCTGCATGCCTTGGCTGGAAGTATTTTTGGCCTAATTAAAAGCTTTCAAACCTGGTGATCATAAAGGCAGAAGCCCTTACAAACACAGAAAGAAATTAAGATGCTGAGAGTAGTGAAAAATCTATGGCAGCAAACATGTCTTCTCACCCCCTCTGAAAAGCAGATTTGTATGATAAGTGCAGTCTGAGTATATCATGCCCATTTTCCAACAGCAAGTCTCACCTTCCCAGAAAACAAGAGAACTTGGGAAGCAGAAATAGGCTCAGTGCTGCAGAACCAGAGGTACACAGTCAGGCAAGGGTGAGCATTAGAACCCTGATCATTAATTCCCCTGCACATAACCCGGAAAAAATGTGTGCTCAATTTCTCTCTCACAAAATGTCTCCTTCGCTTCATATTTTTTGCATACACCAGGCTTGGCATGCAGTCAAGAAAATGTTAACAACTCTGGCAAAAATCTACAGCCCCTTCTTAACAACATGTGCAATCCATTTCTTCCAGCCCCAATAGTATTCTTCCACCCTGCTACTCCCACACACACATGGACACTCATTTTTTTATCTGTAGACACCCTCTCCTTCTCTTCCTCTTCTTCATACAGTAAAATGCATTCCAACTGTCTCTGTTTCTCTATCTCTGTCTCACACATACGTCTTGCTGGGCAGAGAGCAAATCAGCAAATACAAGCTAGATATGGAAGCAGGGAGATACAAACACAGCCACAGTCTGGACTCCGTCTTGGAGGAATTTCTAACTCGCCTGTAGGAGCGGATTTATGAGCTAGAGCATATACTTATCAGCTGAACTGCTTGAAAGTAGTTTTGCATTATCCTGGAGTTGGGCTGGGATTTATCAGAAGGACCTAAGCCAAGGGGTGTGGAAAAGAAGACTTAAGTTGCTTCTTAATAACTGAAGTCTACGAGACTCGTATAGTTTTTCCTGCAAGAAGGCGTGGGTTGGTCTTTGGTTTTGGGATAAAAACTGAAAAAGAATGGGCCTGCTGGGAACCAAGGTGAAGGACATGCCACAGTACACAGGCTATGGGCCCAGCTATGCTGTAGTAATGAGTGATGATGTTGTCTGTGATTGTAGTCCCTGAGGAGGCTTGTGTGTTCCTTCTTTTATCAACTTCTCAGTGACAGACCTTCAATCACCAGCTCAGCCAGCTAAACGAGGAACAGCTTCTCTTACTTCTTTGCAGAGCAGGGAAATAGAGCCAGGCACTGCCTTGTCCCTGTCACACCTTTCTGCAAGTTCCCCACTGTCCAAAAGGTGGAAAAAAGTCTTTCCTAGCCTGGAATTTCTAGTTAATTCTCTTTTTTTTTTTTTTGCTGTTAAGTGGTTCTACTTACAATGATGGAAGACAGCCTTTGCTGGAGAAGTGCCGTGACACACAGACACGCAGTGACGATGGAACCACGTGACAGTTTCACATGATGGCAGCACAATGAACATGGATTCACACACAGCAGTCATGGAGGTGATGTGGGAAAGAGATGAAGAAAGCACAAAGGGAATGGTGATGAGCAGGGCAGCAGCAAGAACCCCCTCCCTTTTTCCTCACATCTCCTCAAGCAAAGACTAAATCCAACGGCAGCCACCGAGCATCCACAGCAGCTCAGTGCAGGAACACCAGGTCAGTCTGTCCTCCAGAAGGAGCAGTCTCTCCTGCCCTGGCACGAGCACTGCACTTGCTCATCTGACTCCTCCTCACTGATTTTGGCACGGGGCCACTCCTGTTATCCTGATGGCAGCAGCCAGGGCCACTTAGAGGATACCTGCAGCTTCTAGTGCCATCTCTTTGGAGAAAGTGAGTGGGACCTAAACAGTACTCGGACATAGGCCTTATTTTCTGAGTAGAAAGGAATTTTGCTTTCTAAAAATGACTGTTTCCCCATTACACCAGGAGAGTTCAGTGGAGAAGACTCAGATCCACAGTTAGCATGGAAGGTAGCACTGTCTCCACTAAAATAGTGATCAATAATTAGTGAGAATGCAACAACAGCCCTTACAGGGCTGCACAGAGCACACCTCACCTTTCCCTTGGAGTCTCCTCAGTGCCATCAACATCACCCCCTGCCTGTAGGGCTAGGGATGGGACCAAGGAGATTCCCAGGATGTTTCTAGCAGGCAGCACTACAGCTGCAGGACAGATCACTGGATTTCAAACCAGACATACCCCTCTGCTGCACTCAGCTGCTGTGCAGTACCATGTGCCATCATCTTCTTTCTTCCAGAGCAGGTCCAGTGGGTAAATGAAGACCCTCAATGTGTTATTGAACTGTAAGGTTTCTGTCTAGCTTCCTGAAACCCCTGCTAGGCTCTGGAGAACGTCCTGCTCCAGCCCTGCTCTGTCCTGTCCTGTCAGAGACTGGAAGGGAGTCTTTCCAACTGAAGTGCTTTGCAGTGGATGGCCTCTCTCATCCCACTGCACTCAGGGTAGGAGTCCTCAGAGAGAAGCACCTCCCACCTCCTCAGCAAGTAATCCTGAGGAAAGCAAGCTCTGAGCAGCACACACCTCACTCTGACCGCTCTGGTGCTGTGGCAGCCTGAAATGGGAGTGGAAATAGGGGAAGATGTGGTGGTGGTAGGATCTGGAAGCTGGATTACAGTGTCCATGGAAGAAGAGGTGTGGGGCACATGGCAGGCTCCTTGCACAAGGCCAGGCTTCCCCTTACAGTTTCTTCTGTCACCCGTGGCTGTAACACTCACGTGCTGTGGGGTGGCTGGACTCTTGTGTACTCACCATCTGCCAAGTTGTTTGAGTGCCAGAAGCTACTCATGTTAAACTCCAAAAGGAAGCTGTCAAAAGAGCAAGAACAGAGGATGCTTTTTCAGCAGCCTGGAAGGATGCAGGTGTCAGGGAGATGGCCCTGTTGCCCGGCAAGTATCAGTTCTAAAATGTTTACTGCGAATTTGCTGGCAGTGGAAGTCTCATTTTTTTTTTTATTTTTTTTTCCTCTCCATATGATAGAGTGTAACTCTGTACCGTGGGATCTGTACTGTGGAAGATGGGAATGGGCTTTTTCCTGAAGTATATACAGTGTGAGGGGCTCGCCAGTGAAGGAAGGAATGAGTACAGCAACCCCTGAGGCTGGGAGGGAATTCAGTCACTGTGGGCCCCACCTGAGGAGCAGGCATGGATGGCCATCAGAAGCCCATACTCTGTCTGCTTGAAGGTAACTACATGCCACTTTGAATTATTCTGCACCAATAGGCTCAAACCCTCAGAGCTGTATCTTTTCCTTATCTCCCCTTTTGCACACCCAGCAAGCTGAGCAGCGGCACTTTCATCCTAATTTGAGCTTGAACTCTGATTAACCCCAGAAGTTTGAGGGGAACCCAAATCTAGGGGACAGCCTTCCCTCTCCTCTCCCTTGCCTGTCACTCAGAGCTGAGCTCCCTGGCTTGCTTCCTTCAGCCTTCTCCCCCTGTGAAAGGTAGGTGTGCATTCGCTCAGCACGGGCAAAGGAGACAGGCAAGAGGACTCGGCATCAAGGATCTGCACAGGGCCCCAGGAGACCCAAGTCCTATTTCTGACTCAGGCACTTTGTACTGAGTGACTTCAGGTAAATCCCAGACCCACTTTGGGCCTCTGCCTCTCAAAATGGGAATAGTAATAGCTTTCTGTCTCCCAGGAGCAAGGCTGAGCTGAATGTCAGGAGAAGGCTGACAGCAATGCCCTATGCAGGGGCCTCCTCTTGCAGCTTTCTCAGCTCTTGACCCCGTTGCTCTGAGCCTCCCAAACACCCCCATCTTTTGGTACTCACATGAGGAAATCACTTATCAGCCATTTCACTGCAGCTAGAAAGGCATAAATTGGCTGGAGAACAAAAGAAGAAATGAGAAATACCATAAGGACCTGGTCAGAGAATTTATAATTGTTATGCAGGACCTCACATTTCAGACCAATTCCCTCCACTGAACAGAGCTCTTGAAGACAGGCTGGAAATTCAAGGTCTGGGCATCACTGGAAAATGTTCAAAATGTTTTGATGTAAAAAGCCAGCAGAGCTGCCTTGTTACTAATAATATCTTCTCACCCTCTCCCCATCAGGGTCAGGGAGTTTATCACAAATGTATGAAGGACTTTGAAGAGGTAATTGCTTGATGATTTCTCTCCAGTATGGATGACCTTCAGAGCTCAGAGCAGGAGAGAAACACAGCTAAATGGGACACCACCAGTTTAGGATGCTTTATGTTCTGATAGCAAGTGGTGTTTCTGGGACAAGCCCAGGATTTAGTATTATCTTCCATTGATTGATTATGCTTAACTGTGCTTTCATCCAGCTTTTCCTCAAGATGGCATGACTTCTATCATCTTCCTGCTTTTCAGCTACAAATTGGAAATCCAGCATTATCCCAGGGACAATTCATCTGCAGAGGATCCTGCTGCTTCTTTTCTTCATGGTAACCATGTCTAATTTTCATCTCTCTCTCTCATAATCATGCCCGTGTCCTCAAACCCAAAACAGATGCAGTAGTCACAGGACACAAGATAATGTTCCATTATGCTAACTGACTTATCTTCAGCCAAAATAAGTCAGCAAATAGTAAAATGTAGAGATTATTGGGAATTTGACTGGTTCTTATGCGTGTATATGAAAACCAGACTTTTCTTGATTTTTTCCTTCTCAAAGATTTTGCTAAGAGGGGAAGATGAGAGATGAAGGCTGAATGCTCACCTTCCTAGTTCACCTTGTTTTCGACAGCTCATATTTTGTGACAGTAATCAAAATTGGAGGATATGATCAAGCAAATATTTTCACTACAATCACAATATTTTATCTAGCTTAAGTATAGCCACTCCAAAACAGACTTACTCTTAAAAATGTAACATGTTGTTAAAAGTGTTAAAATCCCTGTTTAGGGTTGTGTCAACTAGTTTAAAGTGGCCTAAGGGTTGAGTAATTACTTTGTTCTGCCTGTTTGAGGCCACGTTAGGAAGGCAGAGTGGGATTAGATTCTTAGTTTGTATCAGCCTAAAGAGAGGTTGCATTTGGGTACTGGTAAAACCCTTCCCTCTGTTGGTTTGTTCCCTGGGCTATCACCACTCTGCCTGTTGCTCCAGCTCCACTCATATTTCCCCAAACGACTGTCAGTTTTCTCCCAGATGCTCCCTGACAGAGTAACTCTCTTTTATGAGCTGCTGAGTAAAACCATGCCCTGTAAAAGGATTCCTGTTCATTTCAGCTGCTAGCTGATTCCTTGGCTTTTAGGGGAAGCCTGCTGTAGTTTAGTTCATGTCCTCTCCCTGAACCTTCCAATTTTCACTGAGATCCTATATGCCAATAGAGATCCACGTTGGAAACTGCAGCCAGAGGCCACCGCTGCCTCAGAGACCTGCCTTAGATAAGTTTGGACATTCCCACCGCTTGAAAGCAAACATCTACTACAGTCTTTTTTGTGGAATGTGCTGCCCCAAGGTGCTGGAGATGCCCTAGGAGAAAGCACAGCTCAGGGAGGGCTGCATGCTGACAGATACGTACGCTGAGCAGGGGCCGGGCACCGCTGTGGTGGTGGTAGGGTACTTTGCACATTGCCTGGTAATCATACATGGTCACCCTGCAATCAAAACAAAACAAGCCAGCAGTCAGAAGCAAGCAATGCAACTGGCCTAGGGGACAGACACATCAGCTTTCTCTAAAAAAATTTCATGTATGAAATATTTCCTATATGAACTAAAGTGGCGACCTGCTTACACGTGTCTTTGCTGTTTGGCCAGTGCTGGATCCTGCAGAGCAAGAAATACAGGCTCTGGATTAATGCAACTGGGTCAGAAGGAAATATGTCCCTAATTTCAGAGAGTGAGTAAAGCAGGCTGTGAAGCAGAGGAATTATGATTGTAACTACCTCAGGGCCCCCTAGTTCCTGTTTTCAAGCCACTGAAACTCTGAACTCTCTTTTGACATCAGCTGGGGGAGTGGACTGAGATGAACAGAGGTATTTTTAAGAGAAAGAGAAATGTGGTCGGCCAGTTGCAATGCTGCATCCTGGGGGGCTCTCAGACAACTATTCCGTAGAAAGGCTTTCCCCAGTGGCAGGAGGAACTGAAGCACTTTTGTACCCAAAATGCCAAGAAATGTTTCCCAGACAGAGAAGCAGCTACTTTCTGGCCACGTGGAGATTGGAAGTTACTGTGTCTTTCTGTGCTTTGCAGCAGGTGGAAGAGCAGGAGATGAGGAGAAACAGCCTGTGTGGTGATGATGGCTGAGCGAGTCGGGGGAGGGGGCAGGTAGCTAAAGGAGCTCTTGTTTCTAAATAAGAGAGTCACATGCATCATCAGCATGTGCATTTTCCCCTGCTCAAGTGCTTCTCAGAGGGACCAATATGCTCTGACCCACACACCAGCGAAGAACGAGAAGTACAGCGTGGAGATCCCCCACTTACCGCCTGAACATGCCCATGTTTAGCAGCTGGGTCATTACTGAGCCATCCACTGCACCAAAAAATTTTCCAGTCTGTAAGTACAAAAAAGGAAAAAACAGGATAAACTGACAACAGTAAATTTTCCAAATGCTCGAAGGCTCCAGCTGATCTAGTCTGTTTGGAGGCCTGCTATGTACGATGAGTGTTTTATAAGGAGGTAACGCTGAGCCTTGTCCTTTGGCTGCCTGGAAAGCTTGAGGGAGGACTTCCCCCATCGCCAGCTGGGCATCCTGCACCATTCCTACCACGCTTGGAAGTGATTTAGCCCACATAAGTCTCTGCAGCTTGTGACAGAAAAAGGCAGGCTCTCAAGCTGCAGAGACCCAGGCATGTTGAGTCACCAGAGGCCTGGGCTCTCCTCTGGGTTTTTGGGAATCCATGTTCTCTGGATCTGAATGCCTGACTCTTCCATTTAAGCCTCTCTCCTAGCCCATGACCACAGTGGCTTTGGAAACTCTGCTCTCCTGCTGCCCTGGGTGAACTGCCCCACCACGTGTAAGTGTGATGTACAAATTTATTTAGGCAGCAAACATAATTTTACAACGCACTGCAGCCTGAAGCTCTGAGCCTGAAGTAACCCAAACAACACAACATGAACCCATCCATGTTGCACTGGCAAAGCCGGAGCTGTTGCACAGGCTCCACCCTAGCAAAAGTTGCATCTAGGGGGGAACAACCCCCCAGTCCCACATGCGTGCCTGGACTAAAAGAGAAGCTTGTGGTCCCACTTATGCCTTGGAGTCAATAACCTCAAATACAGATGCAATCCCAAATCTGGGAACTGCTGCTCTAAAGATTTCTTCAAAACCACAAAAACTCTACCTTTCCTGATTGCTAAACCGTGACAAATCTGTTGCAAAAATGCTTCAAATCTGTCGAGTCCACCACTTTGTTTGTAGGCAAGTAAATAAAATATTCATCAGTAATAAAAACGTAGATATGAGCAGTCCTCTGTCTATTTTCCTGGCTCAAGGATCCTGACACAGTAAATAGCTCCCACGTGTTATGGAAGCATTCATGCAGTCTGGGGGGACGTTTTCTTTTCCACTGATAGGCTAGCAGTCATTTAGCATGTATTAGCAGATGACAGATGACTTCATTTATTTGAGTGGGACATTTTGACTGGAAAAACCTGAACCCTTAGGCAGATTTACCTAAGATCACATGGTAATCATCTAAAAGTAGTGTTACATGGTTATGAGCTTCTCCCCAACAGGTTTTAGAAGTCATTTCGCTGTATAAAGCGATACATAACATCAACTCCTCTTTGAGCATTTAGGCTGTAATTGTCTCAGACATAGTAAAATGTGCCTGAGTAAGCACTAACTTTTTTCACTGTCCCTGCTCTTTCAATCTGATTAGGGTGGTGAAGAGGCCAGCTGCTTCCATTTAATACCAGTCTGCAGACCAGCAGGCGCTGGAGCAGTGGGATTTAACACAGTGCAAGCTGCGGACAGTGTGGCAAGGGGAGGGGAGGGGGCAACTGCAAGACTGTAAATGGGTCCT
This sequence comes from Corapipo altera, assembly GCF_003945725.1. Lineage (NCBI taxonomy): Eukaryota > Metazoa > Chordata > Aves > Passeriformes > Pipridae > Corapipo > Corapipo altera. Next base: position 5,935,665 of record NW_020884873.1, on the reverse strand, counting down.
GTCCTGTGAAGGGATGCTGATGTCCGACTGTCCTAGTTAGGACAGCTGAGACCAGTTCATCACTGGATGGGTGTAACCCAAAACTGTGTATTCTATAGCCTTCCATGCCATTTACCAGAAACTGTTATCAATGAACCATTTACACCATCTGCCCATACAGCCTGACTCCTCAGGCTATAAACTAGGTGCTAAGAGGCCTGAGAGATAGGAGGGTGCTCTTGTCCTCACACCCATTAAGGAACCCCCTGCCCTGAGGGAGGTACTGGGCATTCCTGCCTGAACTGGAGGATATATAATCTTGGAGTCTTGGGACCTTTTTAACCACTCGTGGGATCCAGAGGAAGACTGCAGACCACCACTCTCAACCAAACTGCAACCACCACTCTCGACCGGACTGCAATCACCACTCTTGACCAGGCTGCAACAGCACTCTCACCAACAGGTTTTCCCCTCTCCTTTTCCTTTGGACTCAGAGGGTCCAAAGAACACTACTCTGTTCATGCCCCAGGGTGCTGGGTTATATATTTGGGTTTTGTGGGTTAAAACCAACTGTTTGTCTGTATAATCGTACTTATTGTATTATTTTATTAAATTGTTATTCTGATTTATAATCTCTCTTTTGAGCTGAGTTCATTTCCCCTGCTGGTTTACCTTTAAACCAGCACACCGACCAGATTTCTCCAGCTAGGATGTCATTCCTACAGGTAAAAGAATGAGGAGCTACCAGTATAAATGAGAGTATAGCCTAGGCAGTGTGTTCAGAAAAGCATCTACAAACTGGCCTTTAACATCAAACCAGACATTCAAACCTTAGTATTGTTTTAGGTACCCTGTGCGGGGAGTAACACAGAAAAGCATCACTTGGCAGAGACCAAAGCAGTCCTGTACCAGAGCAACATTTTGCAAAGCAGCTCTCATTACAACTTGCTTCCCCCAGTGACTGCTGCTCTCCTAAGCATCCCTCTGCTGTGCTTCTCCTGACTCCCATCTCTGGGCAGGTTTCCACAGGCCCTTGCAATTTCAGAGGTTCACAGCACAAAGTGTCACTCTGACATCCGGCATGACCCACACTGTATCTCATCCCTCTGCATCCATGTGACACATGCTGTATCATATCCTCCTGCAGCTGAGTGTACAGGCACACATACAGGCTATGCACAGGAAAGAGATGCAACCCAGAGCACACATATGGCTCAAAAGCTACATCACTGCTCACAGACATAGGTACATCCACCCTTTGCTGGCTCGTTGAGCAATTTACACTTTTTGTACATTCAAAACCTGTAAACAAACAGGGTCTGCCCAATAAGACAGGCTTTGGGAAAGCAGGCAGCCTCCTTGTTGCATGGCTCAAATGGCCCTTGCTTTTCCACAAGCTCTGCCCAGCCCTGGTGGGACCTTTGCCTTCCAGCTGCCCCCCTGACCCCCGTCCCTGGAGTCCCGCCTGGGTAGAGCTTGCACACATGCCGTGCAAAATGCCTCAGGGAGAAGGCAGCAGTCGTAGAAAAAGAGGTTTAGTGAGTGAGGGAACATCTGGATGCAGCAGGCGGAGGGAGCTCAAGACCTGTGATCCACAGCTGTGCCTACGACTGGCAACGGAAGGCGGCTGAAAACTCAGGGGTGGTCGTGCGGCCACGGCTGCAAACATTGGCGGAAACACAGCACCGAGCAGCCCTCCCTGCAGCACAGCCTGAGCCTGCCACCCACTTTCCCTCCCTCCCCTGCTCTAGATCACCTGGTCCTCTCCCTCACTCGCTCCCTTCTCCTGACTCTAGGTTTTAACTCTTTGCTTCCTCTGAGCCAGATGGGGCTCAGAGTCTGATGGGGAGATATTAGCTCCAATCAAGAGATTACCCACTCTTCCCCAAGTAACCCCGCAGGGAGTTTCCAACTAGTCAATCATTAAAATCCTAAGAAGTCCCTCTTCTGTGGTGGTTTCTGACTGCCAGCAAGCCTCCTGCTTCCTTCATAGAGAGGTTATTAGAGCCAACCCCCCATTCTGATCCCCCGTCCCAAAGGGCAGAGGGGAGCAGAGCCTGAGCCATGCTGTCCTCACCCCATTCCTGAGGGAACTGGTTCACAGAATCATAGAATATGCTGAGTTGGAAGGGACCCACAAGTGGTCACCCAAGAAGGAGGTGCAGGCAGTGGGCAGCTCTGGGCTGAATGCAGCATAAACCACCACAGTCCCAAAGGAGCAAGCAGAGAGATGGAACAAAACATCTCAGAGCCCATAGAAAGGGTCTCCAGCACCAGCTTCTGGCTTGGGGGCTGTAAGGACACAGGCACTTTGGCACCTCTCCACTACTGTTAGCTTTCACTCTGCCCTGGGATGTAGGCATTTGGATATGAAAGCTCCTCAGTTGTCTTCCTGGGGGAAGCAAGGATGTGCCTGAGGCCCTGCTGGTGCTGGAGCTGCCACAGCCTGCATGGTCCAGCAGGGTAGATGGTTCACCTGTGCACCCTCATTCCTTAGGCATCCCATGAGCTCACTCCCACCCCAGCTGGAGGTGCAGCACAGGCAGTGTGCAGGCTGGCTGCCCTTCTCCATGCTGCTGGGCTGAAACCCTGACCCAGGCAGCTGAGCCACTTTTGCTGGTGAGGGCAGAGAGGGAGAGCAGTGAATTGGCTGACTTCTCCAGAAGGGCAAAATAGCCACAAAAATCCAGGTATGAGATTTTGGTTTTGGCATTATGTTAAAGGATGCACTGAGGAAAGAGTGTAGGATGGGGTAGGGAAGGCCACACTGCAGCAAAGGATCCCATGAAGCAAAATCCAGGTCACAAAGCTGTGAAAACCAGGGTATTGATTTAATGCTGCTGCTGTCTTGAATTCCCTGTAGGGTTTAACTATGTGGACACTCATGGTGCCACCAGGAGATAAAAACAGCAACTGGAACAAGATAAAGAAATTAGAAGAAAAGTAATGGTGAACCTTCTGAGGTCAGAGGAGGTAACAGCTGGAGGAGAACAGCTCTGGTGCCTGCCAAAATGCCTGATCTTGGAGGTATGTGGATAATGTTTATAATTTACCCAAATCCACTATAATGCTATGTCTCTGCTAGTCAGATTTTTCAGAGATGAGCTTTTGGGAAACTCCATTTTCCATAAGGTGCAGGAAAAAATACAGAGACGGAACCCAGAAGGATGGTGGTGAGGACAAACAGGACACATGGTAGCTAAAGGGTTGTCTCCACTGATGGACACATCATAGGACTCAGTAAAGCACCTTTGAAAATGCCATAGGAGTCAGAAGAGGAACCATCAATTCCTAAGACTATCAGCCCATCCCGAACATGCAGTAGGACCTGACCTCCCAGAGCAGGGACCCAATACAACTTTACAGCATTTCTCTCCCTTATTTTTCAAGTTTGTTTTTGTTGTTGTTTTCGTTTGTTTGTTTGTTTTGGTTGGTTGGTTTTGTGTTGTGTTTTTGGGGTTTTTTGTTTGTTTGGTTTTGGTTTTGGTTTTTTTTGTTTGTTTTGGTTTTTTGTTTGGTTTTTTTTGGGGGGGTTTTTTTTGGTTTTTTTTTTGGCACATCACAGAATTGAAAGGGCCATTTTACTGGATTATTCACTGTACTGAGTAAGTCACTTTCCTACAGAAAAGGCCTTGGTTGTTCCTTGCAATATCCCTGGATATCTGTCTGTATCACCCTCTGGTGCCACTGTGCTGCTGATTCGTTTTGCTCTGCGAGTCTCACCAGTTCCCATCTTGGCCTCTCTGAACTCCCTGGGCAGTGCCTGCGGGATGCACAATCTCACCTTTTCCCTTCCCAGCCTATTCTGAATATGTTAATCAACACAAGTCCAGGTGGGAAACCACGGGACTCACATAGCTGATGTTTTCTCTCTCAATATCCATCTAAAAATTCCTCTTCTTTCTTTTCTGTCCCAGCTACTTTGAGATCAACGCTGTTACTTCACGCTTCACTCTTTCACCAGAACTTCTTCAACAGTCTCTTGTAAGGGACTCTGTTCGAGGCTGAACAGAACTGAAAAGCAGTAGGTCACCGAGTCTCCCTTATATTTTGATTTTCTCACTTTCGAAAAATACAGATGGTAAGTTTTCTTCCTTATAGAAGCTGTGCTGCTTGTCCCAGTCACATCTGTTGGGAGTTTTGTTACCGTAGTTTCCATTTCAACCTGTTTGTCACATCCTGAAGAAAATAATTTCTGGGCTTGGATCTACTGCCCTTTGGAAATACCCAAACTGCATTTGTTAACTCCAGTACAATGGCAATTTTAATGAAAATCCACACTTCTGTCAGTAACAAAGCTGCTTAATTTCCCGTTTCTTCTATGAGACCACTCTTACTACTGACTTATTGCTTTGCAGTTTATGAGACTGTTCCAACATATCACTTTCTGACATCCAGAACTATGGGGCTTTATTATTTTGAAGGAAATAGCTGTGTGGTGAATTTATCAGAGAACAGAAAAGTATAGCTAAACCATGTAGTGGCTGGTAGTGTTGACTTTACCCAGGCTGCACAGGATGTCACATCACAAACTTCAGCTCCCTAAAAATGGTTGTGGAAACACACACCTTATTTTTATTACAATTCTGAGCCTTTTTCCAAACTCCTTTCACCTCTGTGAGTCCAGTAAATCCTTCAGTTCTTTAGGCGTGTTCTGGTTTCCAATTTACCTAAATGTTTTCATCTTAATTTTTGCCTTTAGCATTTTGCTCCTATGGTCCCCTCAGTTTCCTTTCCTGAAGAACACCTGCTTTGACTTCAGAAGTGCTCAAAAGCACTGCTCCCTTCCCTCCCCTTTCCCTTTCCCTTTCCCTTCCCTTTCCCTTTCCCTTTCCCTTTCCCTTCCCTTCCCTTCCCTTCCCTTCCCTTCCCTTCCCTTCCCTTCCCTCCCCCTCCCTTCCCTTCCCTTCCCTTCCCTTCCCTTCCCTTCCCTTCCCTTCCCTTCCCTTTCCCCTTCCCCTGGCATATCTGCCCTCTGGGACTGTCTCACATCACCTTTCAGTAGCATTTGTGCCAAGGGAAAGGAGTCTAATTTCCTCACTTCTGATAAAAAGGTATTTTGACTAGTTCCTCACTTATCACTGCAAACTCCTTCCTCACCTAGGATGTGCTGTCACTCTGCTGGGAGGCTTCCCCCTCACTGCACAGTTGAATTTAATTACACCACAGCCACCCTTATTACACAATTGAACTGCATTTGTTTAAACCGGCTCTGGTGGGTTATTCAGGAACAAGCAAACCCAACCCCTCCTCCTTCCCTTATGCTCTCTTACCTCTTCAGGTATTTTGGAAACAAGTATAAAACCATTGTTATCAAGGAGGAAGCAATTCAGAATCTGCAGAGATGAAAGAGAATCAATATTAAAGATGGCTTTTTCCGTGTTTGCATGTGTGTGCTCAGGATGGGGCGGTGTGGGATTGTGACGACGGCAACAGCCTCGGCATTTCCGTGCCAGCCCCACAGCTCAGCTACCACGGGTTTTATACAATTGACTTTTCCCTCTCTGCCTCCATTTTGAGGTATTTAGTTCATGAGCTGTGACAGAGATTGCCTCTTGCCAGAGCTGCGTGCAGGCCTAGCAGGCTGTGAGACACACTTAAGACAAGGCATGCTTCAGGAAGAGACAGGATATTGGGAGAGCTCTTCTCTTTAATAATATGGTTTCTAATGCCTTCCGTTTTTAGGTTTCAGAGTTTTATAACCACTCATGAAATAACCCTCTCCTCACCACTGAGAATCAGCGCTGATCTTATTTTTGTTTTGCAGAGCAGGAAATGGAGGCACAGAGTTTAGACGAAAACCCTTAGGTCTTGCAGAATAAAACTAGGGTGCAGAGGAAATCCTGCATGAACATACAACAAGATCCCTGATCCCGCTCTTCAGGGCAGGAGCTTCTGTCCCAAATATTCCTGGGAACAAGTTTGAAGCAGTGGCTTAAACACAAAGAGAGGTGTCCAGCACACGTCATGAGAGTGGCATGACAACTACTCTTTCCTGTTCATCATCATCATGTTCAACATCTTCTGGGATGCCAGGGAGACAGAGGGGACAGACTTTCCTTAAGAGTCACTGGCTAGAAGCCCCATATCTCTGCCTTGGCCCAGCTGGCATCTCACAGCTGATGGGAAGACCTAAACTGCAAATTTTTCTTGTTAGCATGAGGTCCTGCCTCAGCTGTGCAATCTCTTGTGAGGAAACAACAGGAAAAACTTTTCTTTTGGGGACACCTAGATCTCCACAGAGAAGGTAGGCAATCCCACCCATCATAGGTACAGAGAAGAAAGCTGGGCAACTTACATCATCCTGACAGCTGAGAGGACAGGCACCGTCGAAGGCACTGCACTGGAAAGGAAAAGTGGAGAATTAACGGTGGTGTTACGGAAACTTTCCTGCCTGATCATGCACAAGCCACTCTGGCATTCACAATCCCACTACCAGAGACTTTCCCTGCTGATACTGAAGCCCCTTTGCAGCAGGTGGCTCCAGTGACCCAATGGGTTGCCACTTGGCTCTCTACACGCCCCACTCTCACACAAGTCAGACAAGTTTCCCCTACTGGTTGGACTCCAGGTTTCCCATAGGAGAGTCTCAGACATCCAGAACCTTAAAACAATTTATTCATGGTGCAGTAACACAGAAAGAGCTTGAGCTGGTGCCTCTGAGGAGGGACCCTGAATGAAGTAAACCCTGGGCTTTTAGACCCTGACAGTGTGATAATCTGGAATCTTCCTGGTGAGACAGTGGCTCCTGCTGTGCCTGTGGGTGGTCAGACACCTGGCTGGCCCACAGGTCCCTGTGCTCTTTGTCGTGCAAAGGGTCAGTACCAGTTCAAGGCCTCTCATCTCAGGCTCCCACCACCCAGAGCTCAACCTGCAGCTGCACTCCGACCTACCTGCACTGAAGGTATCCCTCAGCACACGGTATGATCTCGTCTTACAGCCTCCCCCTTGGGACTGCTGAGCTAAAGGTCTTCGTAATGGCACCCCATAAAGCTCTGCAATTTAGCTGGCATTTCCTAGACAAGCTCTGCAGCAGGCACAGGTACCACCCCCAGGTTGGCCACTCGGTAGCTCTTTGTATTCTCCACCTCTCCGAGCAACATCCCCTTTGCTGAGGGCTCTGATCCTGCATCTGCCTCCCTGACATGCTTCCAGCAGTACCCTTGTGCTCCAAGCAGAGGTGCCACTCTTCAAGAAAGGGCAAAAGTGAAGGTTATTGTGCACCAGTGAGAAACCTGCATGCATTTCTGCATCTGTTAGTATCCAGACTAAGTGTATTTTAGATCAGGATTCTTCTCAGGCAGGGATTTTTTTTTTGTTGTTGCCGTTGGTTTTTTATTCTACAGACAACTAATGATAAAATAGGATGTGAATGGTGCTCATGCAGCCCAAGGCAACATACATTTGTTTCATTTAGGATTTCTGTGTACTGGACCTGACATGTGTTTCACAACAGTGATCTGGGTGGGGACATGAGGGGTTAAGTGGTGAGTAACAAAGCCCTTCAGGTGCTTATTGATTTCATAATTGTTTGGAGTTTGCCCTGGCTGCATGTGTCTGTCTCTTCATGTTATTTTTTAATTCTATTTTCTCCAGCAGCAGAGGGAAGAAAGCTGACATGGTGATGCCATTTCTGTACACGGGGTCCCCTTCCTGCCAGAGGATTTTTGGGGTCAGGGAAGGACACTGGCATAGCACATAGCCTGTCTGCTCTCAGCCAGCTACCCTTTATTTTCTCAAAACCCTTAGACACAAACTCCAACCCCCTTCCTGGATGAATCTCAGTAACAAGAGGTGAATTTGCCATTTCAGACCACAACAAGACCATAACTTTCAGCTAGAATTTGTTTCTCCTCTTGAGCTTTGCAGAACAAAACCAGTAGTTTCAGTCTGCTGTCCCTCTGCTTAACCTCAGAGAAGACTTGGAGATGCCTGAGTTTACCTCAAGCCCCACGGCTTTGCAATATCACATGTTCAAACTCTGAATCCAGCTGGCTTTTTGAGGCTCTAGGGAGGTTGGTTTAAGAACATTCCTTTATCCACGGTTGCAAGCACCATCTCACCCCTGCCTCACCACAAAACAGCACGTGGTTGTTTTGTTTCCCTGGATGTATTCCTAGAGGTGGCCCTGTACTTCACCCTGGTGGTTTCCTTCCTTTGGTCAGCAGAGAAATGTGGCCACAACAGACCACTATAATGGCCTTGGGGGATAACAAATACAGAGATCGGAGTTCAGATGTCAGAACAGAAACCCAGGTGAACCAGAGTGTTTTCCCACAAGAAAGGCCCGTGTCTCACAGCATCTTCCTCAGCAGGGTGAGGACCAAGTCTCACTGCCGCTGCTGTTCCAGACCTGGAGAAGTTCCAGCAGCGCCCAGTGCTGGGCTGGCCATACTGCAGCAGCACCACAGTGAGGGGCCTGGTCTGAGAGTGCTGGCAGCTTGCAGAGTCTCTGAGGTGGGGGCAAAACTGAAACTGTGGTCCCTGGTTACTCTGAAACCACATCTGCTGCCTTGGGTGCAGCTCCCTCCTCAGAGACCAGACTACCTCACAGCATCCTCCTGCTGTTGGTCAGGTCTCTGTGACCCAGAGCACTTTCAGCTTTGCCAAAGACACTTAATTACTGTGAAGACAAACACAGCCTCTGACAGGTTTGGACCATCTCCAGTGACTACAGACAAGGGACAGTGCCTATAATATGCTGGCACATAAATGACACAATTACAAAGCCAAGCTGCAGCGAGGCCATGCCAGGATGCCTCCCTGTCCCCAGCTTTTGTCTACTTACATCACTGTCATTGGGCTGAGAGATGGGAGGCACAGCGTGGACATCCAGAGAGGCACAGCATGCAGTGAAGCAGGAGAGGGAGAAAGAAGGAAAACAAAATCTGTTAGTCATTCCTCTGTCTAACAGTGGTCACGTCCTGGGAAAGCACACACATGCTTTTTTCATACCAGCATCTACCAGGGCCACGGCCTGCAGGCACTTGGCACACAGGCCTCCTTTAGCTTCTTTAATAAGGCTTCTCAGCTTCACTTAACGCCCGTGAGGGCTTGTTTCTCTGAGAACTGTCTGCGTATGGCCCTCAGGAGGTTTTTGTAAAATGATGCTCTCTGTTGCTGCTTCAGGATGCTCTCATATGCTTTGCAGGAGTCTTTTTAGCTCGGGTTAGGTTTATGTGATCTGCCCACCTGTGAGAATGCTCCTGCCGCCCCCAGATAACTCTGGGATTTTTTGTTCCCCACGTGTTCTCACTCCCGGTGAGCAGCTTTCTGCCCTCTCACCTCTTCTGTCATCCCCATCTGAAGACAGTTCCCTCCCCTGACAGCAAAGAGCCGCTTCTCCTGTGTGCTGCTTTAATCCTGTCAGAATCACCCCTCCAGTAGACCTCCCTGAAAGCAAAGCCTGGGGAGAAAGCCCCTGGGTGGTAAGGGAAAGGTGTTTCACTTTTCCTGCTTCTCAGACTGGGGGAAGTGTTTTAATTATTCCACTCTCTCAGTCCAGCAAGAGTGTCCAAAATTAGGACAACACCAAAAGCCTATCCCTGGAGCAAATAATTTTTATTTTGGCAAGCTGGTAGTGTTTTGTTATCATTATCAAGATGATAAGAGAAGGCAGTAGAATTTTTTTTCTGTGTGCCCAAAATTGCAGATTTCCGTGAGGTTTCTGAAAGGCTGAATGAGCAGAAACATATTTCCACAATTAAATGTGTCATATGCAGCAGAGCTAATGCCAGGCCAGGATGCTGACACTGTCAACACGGCATTTGTGGAGCAGACTCACGGCTCACACGGCATTAGTGCCATCAAAGGATTACAGAAATGTGTGACTTCAAACTAATCTACTTCATAAATCATTTAATATGAATTTTGCAAAAGCCCTCATCAAAATGCTGTCATATGTGATGTAACATAGCATCGACCTTGCTGACAAAGAGCATTAAATTGTCTCTCTGCACGACTGCTGATGCTCCTACCTGTTGCATGGTCATCCAAAACTTGCGTTGGAGCAACTCCAGCTTAATTTGCACACCCACCGCTATGGGAAACAAAAAAGAGGGGAGGATGAAGAGAGGAATGTGCAAGAGAGGAAAGACAAGTACAAGTTAGGAAAAGAGGAGTAAACATTTGCCCAAGGTGGTGGCATGGAAATCACAATCACAGCCTGCTTCCAAGTGTGAATGATAAGCATCAGGGTATCAGCACTGAGTCAGACTGCCAAGTGAGAGTCAGAGGTTTAACAAGGGCGAGGAAAAGGGGACACTGACTGTACTGAGGTACTGAGACCTCCCTCACACTAAGCACTGTGAAGCTACAAACAAATTAACAAAAAATAAAAATTCCTCCCAAGACCCCCCAGGATATCGTGAACTTTCCTCTTTGTCTTCTTCAGATTTGCCTGGCCAGAATGGATGTTTGTGATCACCCTGGCCCCAAGTCCTGTACCACGCAGCATCAATCAGAAATAAAGTAGGCCAGTGTGAGGAAGCGATTAATTTGAAAACCCACCTGTCTCAAGGGGAAATCACAGAGATTTAGATTGCTCCTAAGCCACTACAAATGCACAGAATTATGAATGTCACTTGACAGAAAGTGTGATTAGGAATAGCGATTTGTTACCCCGTCCCAGCTTAGTGCATGGTGGGCTAAGCAGAACTCTGTGTGTGTGTCTCTTAATGAAGTGTGCCCTAATTTCTTGGCTTAATTTCTCTTCTATTCCCAGCATCGTGTTCCTGAGGTAAGGCAGGAGAAGAAACGGTGCAGGGTTTCTGTAACAGAAGAACCCAGATGTCCCTGGGTAGGTTGCCCACGAGAACATGTAACAACCAGTGCAGCCGTGCGCAGCCTGGCACGGTGATGGGGAACAACTGGGCTGTGTGTCAGCCAGTTGAATCCTAGAGCTCTGGAGGAATTACAGCCTCAAGCAGGACCTCAAAATAGAATATAAAGTGCAAGTGAGGGAGAAAAAGAAACACAAGAGAGGGAGATTCTGAGACTTTTTTCACAACCGCCGATATCAGGCGGATGAAGTGTTGCTGTTTCTACAGATTTCCTCTGAATTAGAAAGAGCTTCAAAGGGGGGAAGAGATCCTTTAAATCTGAATCATGCCGTGTGGGTGCTTTTAAACTAACAGTATGAACTGATGCTCTAATTCAGATGGGTATGAATTAAAACCGGAGTATGCAATGGTGTATTTTCTTGACGCATCTTGGCACCCGGCATCAGCTCTACCTTTTATACCAGTGTCCTTGTCACATTCCCACTGCTGGTACATCTTACAAAATCCCACGTATCAGAGGCACACTTCTTAACCTGCCTCTGCCTGCTGTAAACTGAATGTGACTGCCTGTACACGAGGGGAAAGGAATGATTTCGTAGAGCTGCATTGCCCTGAGCCTCACAGAGCACAAACCAGACAAGACAAAGAATGCAAAAAAAGGAGGAAGGACAGGGCTGAGTCGAGCCTGGGCAAAGATTCATCACCTTCAGCGAGGCTACCGCAGGCATGGTTTGGCTTGGTGCCCCTGCTGACAAATCAGCAGTCCATGACAGAAGGGAAACGGTGCTGTTGCTGCTGAGTCCAATGAGGCCCACGCACCCCATTTAGGATGTAGCTTTAAATAAATTCATTGCCATCCTTCCAAACCATCTCAAGAAAGAGCCATTCCCCTTATCACAGCAGATCACATCAATGGGGCTGAGCATTACCCAGGACATGGAGTTTTTATGAGACCTGAAGAGGAGTGGATACCTACGTAACTAACCTTGCAATGCAGAGCATACTCAGTGGCTCATGTTTTTTCGAAGTGGGAACATTTAGTCTCAAAATTGTTCTTCAGAGGGATTTTAGCCCCTGGCTGTGAATCCTTGTTTCTGCCCAGGAGGCATGAGTAGCATATACCAAACCTGGACAGTTACCTGAAACATGAGGAAGAAGAAGACCTGGAAGCTTGCACAGGTGGCCAGTGGCAGGGACAAAAAGTGGAGTCTCCCAGCCCTCTTAATTCCTCTTTGCACATTGCCCACAGTCCTGTGTAACCTCTCTGTGCTGTCTGACAGCAAGCCTTGTCCTTTGGATGCAATCTTTTCAGTCCTAAACTCTCCATCTACTCGACACTAGCCCTTTTTCTCCTTCCCAGTGGTCCAGCACACATTTCTAGCTAGGGGAATCCATGGAGGTGTGGTGAGCACCACTCTCCTCCTCACATCATGGCACAGTCTGAAGAGGCTGCTGAAAGCAAAGCTGGGGTCTCTCCTGCCTCGCAGCCAGGTTTGTCTGTTTGGATGGTATCCATCAGAGGGAACTGTGCTGGGGGGATGGCTTCACATTCCTGCCTGGCAGCACCACTCCTTGCCAGTTGGCATGGATTGACAGCTACTGGCAAGAACCATGAGAAAATTTCACACATTCAGGTGACCTGAGGAAGACACGGGAACTGAGGACAAACAGGCCTCAGTCACCACTCCCCCAGTGCTAGTAACAAATAGTCGCCTGGGCGTCTTCACGCTGTTGGTGAAGCCAAGGAGAAAGGAGGAAAGCAGCATTTCAGTCTGAGGTAAGGATGATGCTACAGCTCAGGTGAGAGGGAGAAAACTGAAATAATGTCCTCCGTGCTTGTTCCACACTATAACTGATTGTTAATGAGCTTTTTTGCTCTGGTGGCAAAAGTAAGCTGCATCAGTGGGAAGATCTGAGGTCCATGAAATGATGAATGGCCTCTGCAGAGTCTTCAGAGAGACCATGGATAATGATTTTATTCCTAGTAATGTGCAAGTAACCTGTGCAACTGTAGCATTGCAGAAGTGAAATAAAAGACGAGGACAAGCATTGCTGAACACCTTGCACAGGCAGACATTGCTTCACTGTGCTGACATGCTACCCACTGTAGCTGTGCACTACTTCCCACCAGCAGGCACCCTGCCTGCAAACCCGTGGCTGCAGTGGGCTCTCTCTGGAGTTGTGCATGGAAATAAAAGCCTTCCCCTCCACCTGTTCATCCCTCCATTGAGCATGCCTGCTTCATTAGCTCATCCTCTGCTTGCCTCTCTTTCTGTCTGTGTTCCCTGGCTTCTCTCTTTGATTTATCCATATGTTGTTCTCATAAGGAGCTTTCCCCAAGATTTAACTCTTGGGCCTGCTGCACAACAAAATGCCATAACAAAGAGTCACAAGATTACATCCTGCAGAGTGCTTATCAAGATTTACCTTGCTGTTCACAACCTGTTTGCATGGCAGACAGTCCAATGGTTAAATAAAACCTGTGATTCAAATAGAAGAAGGTACCAGAGCAGCCATGCCCATAGTGTCTGTTTGCATTTTCCATTCCCTGTTTCTGAAATATTCCCATTTTCCCTCTCGACTCAGCAGCTTGAAATTTTACTTTAAGTCCTCTAAAAATTTTACTTAAAAAATAACTTCCAGACAAATGAAAATGAACAAAAGGCCCAAACCAGCCTGTTTATGACACTGGACCTGATAGAAGAAGCAGTTCAAGCAGATCAGCAAAGGAGTCATTCCTGCAAACGCGAGCTACCGAGGTCCTCAGCAAGCTAGAGGGAGGAAAGAGACGGGTCTGATTTTGTAGAAGCCCATGGGAGAGCACAGAGGGAATCCTGACAGAGGCAGTGGGCTGGATTCAGCTGTTTACTGCACCCCTGTACCAGCAGGTTATGTCAGGGAGGGCAGGGAATGCCTCTATCACTGCATAGGTGTACCCACACCTGACACTTGCACTGGACATATGGCTGAGCACAGTCTCCCTGCTGCACACAAAATTCAGGGGAATGAATGGATGCAAACACACCTCTCTTTCACCCATTCCCCTTGTCCCAACTATCCCCTACCAGCACTCCTCAAGTTTTCCCTGAATCCCCAAGAAAACAGACACAGGGCTGTGCTGCACCCAAACAGCTTCTGGGGACACCTGCTGTGGCCGGACAGGATGTGGCCAGCCCACCGTGGGCACCTCTCAGTTAAGTCTCTCTGTTGGACACACTGCCATCCCCCCATCATCTCTGGAGCACTGGTGGAAAGGGGGTGCCCTTCTCCCAGGCCCCCTGGTTTCTCCCCTGCTGTCTCCCCTTCGCTGCCGCCTGACTCCTGTACAAAAGCCAGGGCTTGTCCCTTCTCATCCTCATGCCTTTCTCTCCGGGTTTATTGTCATCAGACACAGCAGGCAGGGGGAGAGGTGGAGAGAGAGGGGGAGGTATTCAGCTCGGTGCCTTCTCTTGTAACCTGTGCCTGACCAATCTGCCTCCCGAGGGGCTGTAGGGAGCTCCTCCCGCCCTGGCATCTCCTCACCCCTCCTCGAGCCCCTTAGCTCCTGGCACCCGGAGAGGGATGGCAGCAAGGGTGGGAGGAGGGGGAGAGAGGGACTGACAGCAACTGCCCTTTCTCCAGGATGGGTTGAGAGAAACGAAAACCTCCCGAGCTCCTTCCTCTGGGTGTTTTGGAGCAGATCCTGCCTGCCTGGCGGGGTGACTCCTCTGCACTGTCTGTGTGCGTTCCTGTGCGTGTGCTGCTGCCATCGCAGATGTACCCCCAGCTGTCACTTCACCGCGCACAGTCTCTCCCTCTCCCGCCTCTCTCTCTCTCTTTCTCTCTCCCCCTATTTATTATTTACGGAGGATTACAGTCCCTTTCCCACGCTGTCACCTCGCCGTGCGGCTCCTCTGCCCTCCACGCGGGGTGAGCGGCTGGCTAGGGGGGGCTCCTGCCAGCGAGGGGCCACCGAGAGCCCAGCTGGCAACAGAGGGACTTTTCTGCTGGATTTGTTTTGGGATTGTACCGGCTTCACTGGAAGAGCTGCTATTCTCACAGGAGGGTCCATTCCAGCCCGAGAGAGGTAAGTAAAGACATCTCTCTTTTGCATTTTTCCCCCCATCCCCAGCTAAGCGAGATCAGTGGAGCTGCCCCCCAGGAACCGGCTTCCCCGGGGAGGAGAGTGTCAGCAGGGGCAGCACTGTCTGCCAGACAGCACAGTGCACAAGTCCCGGCTGTGCCAGACTGATGGGCAGCGATCTTCCCGACAAAGCAGAACGGCAAACCTGCTGCAGAGGTGCCTGGTACTGGTTCCAGTCCAGTTTCAGTGCCGGCAGCTGGGAGCAACTTCTCCCAGCTGCGAATGACACCAGCACCTTTCCTTGCACCACGGGCAGCTCGGGTGTAGTTTTGAGGCTTAAGGGCTTGGTGCTGCGGTCACCAGTGCAGCTCCCAGGGAGCCCTGGCTTTTGTCCCCTCCTCGGGGCTGTGAAAGGGGTCAGCATGAGAGGTGCCACTTGCCCAGCCCGTGATGACTTTGCTGGCTATCATTTTGGACTCAGCTGTCTAAGTAAGAACAACCTAAAATGGAGAAGTGAGGACCAAAATTGCACAGGTTCAGCACTCAGTACACAGCTTTAGGATGAGGGGAGGGTGCATGTATCTGTGTGTGGGTGTGTGTGCTCACGGACATGACCACAGGACATGAAGTGAAGGATGCCAAATCACAAGTAGAGCCAAAAATAAGTCCCAAGTTGCTTTCAGCATCTCTGCAGGCTCAACCCGCAATTTTTGAACTTTTGGGCGGAAGGCACAGCACTGAGTGGGGTGGGTGAAACACAGCACAGAGAAGCCTCACAGGCTTTTCCAGCCCTGACTGGCAGAAGAGGGCAAGAACGAGGTCTCAAATGAGCTGATGTGAAGCCCCTTACAGATAGGGGTATATATATAAGCATTAGGGGGTGTGTATGGTGTGTGTGTGCATACATACGCATGCACAGACACGTGCACACACACACATCCCACACAGGGCATTCTGCCCCCTCCTTCTCCCTCTGCCTGACCAGTTTATTGCTGTCCCTGCATCTCATGCTAATTAAGAGAGACATGTAGAACTGCAGCTCTCCAGATTTGGGGAGAGAGGATTTTTTAAGCTGTTGCTCCAACCAGGTCATGACTGAGCTGGGCCCCAGGCCCACCATGTGGACTGTCAGGTAGCCTGAATGTGCCACATCCAGCACACCCCTGATGGGAATGGCAGCGAGCAGGGTACAGCACTGCTCTGCTGCTGGTGCCTGACCTGCCACTCAAGGATGGAGAGAGAAATTAAGATCTCATTTGGGAAAGGATTGGAGCAGCTGCTGTTGCACAGTTTAAAGAAGGAAACCCTTAAAAGACAGGGGAACCCTCAAAGGCACACAAGCACTTGTCCTAAAGCAGGGGACATTTCTAGAAGTGAGGGAGCCTTTCCAGAATTGCAGATCATTTTTATTCTGAGCTTTGTGGCTCAGGTCTGTTTGGGGGTGGGAGGGGGTGGATCTTCCTCTAACTGCTGTGGGCAAACAACATTTGCAAGGGAATTATTCCACATGAGCGAAAGGCTTGCGGGAGTTGTCTCCCTGTCAGACATCAGTGCTGCCTCTGTTAGTGCATCTTGCCCACTTGGAGGAATTATGGTAAATCCTGAGCAAAGGGCCTGTTTGCAAAGAGAAAGGGGGAGAAGCCTTCTTATATAATTTTTATACCAGATCATAGCTTTACCCTTGCCTCCAGCAAAGTGAATGCCACATGCTAGCAAGGTGCACTCTCAGCTTGGATATCTTCATGAGTTACTCCAGTTTCCTGCCCTTCCTCTGGCCTTTTTTTAAGCCTGGTGTAGAAAGGATTTTCTAGGCTGTTCAGCACCACAGAAGCCTGATGAAAGCAGACCTATGTCTCAGTAGAGCTGGGATGCCCAGCAGTAGCACAGGGCCATGAGGATATCTGTTGAGGAGCATTCAAGGAGCAGCAGAGGCTGCAATAGGATGGGGACAGGCTCAAGCCTGTGGAAGGGCATTTCTGGGCAGTTCTTTGGTGACTCTTTAGCACTTGCCTGTTGCTGATCCAAAAGACAGGCCAGGCAGTCTCCTGCACTTGCCATGTTTGGTTACAAGCAGCTGCTCACACTGTTTGACATCTGTCCCAGTCCTGGGTGGCTCAAGCCATAAATCAAATGGCCATACTGGGATGCTCCTGCCAGCTGGAGAATGTTTCAGCAAGCTACACCACGACACACACTCCAGTTCTCACTGGAAAAGGAGCTGGAGTGGGAGTTCTGGGATGTTCCTTCTGCAGCGCGGAAACACGGAAATACCTTGTAACACACACCTTATTCCTGCTGTGGCTTTACCAAAATGCTGGCTCACAAAAAAGCTTTGTGTGACTGAGGGTATGAAAATAGCGAGAAGATGTGGATTTTTTAAATTCCAGACTTGAGAGATGCAAGGAAAACTTGTTTTGCCTTTGAGGGGTGGGATTATGTGAAATATATTACTCGCATTGCAAAAAAAAAAGCAGTTGAAAGTTGGAAAATGTCGGGATTGGGGGCAACGTGCCATCTGCACTGGGTTGCAGTCCTGACTGGTAGGATGACATGCTGTATTTTCATGAGCTGATCATTCAGGGTACTGGCTACATGGTGTGCAAGGAGTGAAGCAGGGGGCTGTTACTTTCTTTGGTACTGCAAAGTGTGCGCCCGTTTTATTTGTTTACTGCCTGCCATCCAAGCCCTGGAGGTAATACATCATTATTCATTGTCTTGTGGTGTTCTGAAGATGTTAGCTGCTACAGTTGCCTTGTAGCTGATGATAGAGAATTTATGCTCCTCACAAGGCAAGAGAGAGTGGTTATTTTCCTTGCTTTTGAAGGGAAAAGAGACGTCCGCTTTAGCCACACAGGGAAGGAGCAGCAGGTGCAGGGCCAGAGCTTAGGGCCTTTTGGCTCTCGGTGCCATCAAGTCCTTGAGACCAGTTTGCTGGCTAAGATGCCAGCAAATTGAAAAACAGCTGTGAGTGTTCAGCAGTTCTGCAAAATGGCCCCTAGGGTCTTGTGTTGGGCACCCGCAAAATTAGGAATGTACAGACTGTGGCCTCCTGCCAAAACTGTGGTTTAATATTCAATTCCGACTACATAAAAATAGCCTTATTTATTACAGCATCCTTATTGTTAGCTTCAGTATCATGTGTCCTTTGCACTGAGTATGGGATGGGGTACTGTGAAAGAAAAGAAATAGTACTTGGTTGGGTAAGCAAAGGCAGTGCTGTGATGCAGATGTGCAAGTGGCTGAATGAAGATTGGGCAGGTATTATCTCACATTTAAGTGCTTGGCTTTGCAAGCCAAATAGCATATTTGATCACATGGCAATTTTTTTTTTTTTTTAAAGTAAAATGTCACTTTCTTGATTCTTTTTCTTTATGAATGGGAAAACAAGAGACTTTCTGTTATTTTTGCACTGCAATGCCCACATCCATCACAGGAAGGACTGAGTCTTAAATTTACAGCAGGGCCATACAAGCCAGAACCTCCCGACTGACTGCAAGCAAAGGCTGTTACTTTGAAGACAGGCCCTCCTACCATGATCCTCCTCACTTCAAGGAGGCCGGGAAGACTCCTTCCCTGTGAACCATGCTCTCACACAAGGAATAAAAGAGTAGGACCACATCCTGAGTCTGGAGAAGAGCTGTTAGAGGCAACTTGACTTGGCACTCATCACTTGGGCTCTCTTTCCACTCCTGGTGAGGCTCTCTACTGCCAGTGCTGCCCAAAGCAGGCACAGTGCTGCTGTGATTTTGCTGTGAAGCACCTGTGTTGGGGTAGAGGGGCTGAAGGTAGGCCCTGCTCATTCCACACCACTTGCATCTAGTGATTTTGATGGGATGTGATCTTTGCCATAACCCTATCTCTTCTGTGGCTGCAAACCCTCCAGAAAACTAAAGTCACATCAAATTTGAAGACCTTCCTCAGATTCAGCAAGCCCTGAAAGCATGAGGCTCTGATCTGTGTGCTAACCCAGATGCATCCAAAGATCCTGGCTGGAACTCTGGATTGTAAGAGCTGTCACCACATCTTGTTGAGCTATGGGCAGTGTTCCCAGCTTGTAAAGGGCATAATTGTGTCCCAGAGATCTACAGGCACCCCTGGAGCTGCAGGCAGCAGCTCAGATCCCATACAGTTTGTGTGGACTTTGCAGGGTTGCCCCTCTTGAGTGCTCTGGGAAGGTGATGGGGCAGCAGAAGAGCTCCAGGCTCTAACAGGCAGCACCAACAACCTCATGCCACAGTGGCAACCAAGTGAGACAGATCTATGCAACCCACCAAGGTAGAAAGAGGACTCCTTCAGAGTCCAGCACAAACACATTGGGTGTGAGCAGTGGGAATCTGCCTTTCCTGGGCAGCTTTTCCAGGAGCCGTGTGCGTGCTGGGTCACCGATCCCCTCGCTGATAAGAGCTGAGAGGAATTTTACTGCTGGCATCTTGTGCTCTGGCCCAGCAATGTGCACTCATGGATGGATGATCCCTGCCCCTGTGAACACGCCCAGGGCACAGGCTTGTGAGACGGTGGGGAAGTGGACTGTGTTTTCTACCTCCTCTCTCTCTTCCTGCCCCAACTGCTGGAGTGGTAAGACACTGCCCTTGCAGCTGGTGGTCTCATTCTGGGAGCCTGGCAGCAGGGGAAGCACAGCCAAGGTGGTGAGTGATGGAGAGGGGGAGGGACTCCCTCACTCAGCAGCCTGGGTGGCAGCAGTTCACCACACTGGCATCTCCACAAGAAGGATGAGTAACAAGAGTCAAGCACTAGGAAGGCCAGTGAGCTGGAAGTTCTGGTGTATTTCAGAATACAGGGTATAGAAAACAGCAAAGGTAGTTTTTGGGTTAATGCAGACATGAACAATGGCAAACACACAGGTGTGGGGCGTTTTGGGTGCAAGAGGTCACCTAGGCTTGCAGAATCTCACCTCATTTTAGGAATGAGAAGCCACAAGGAGAAAAGCTCATGGCTAAAGTGCCTTGGCCCCCATAAGATATAACAGGGGTTTCTTGGTGTTGATTTGGAAGCCCCTGGATTTGGCAGTCTGGTCATATTGTTCAGGGTAGACTTCTGGCCTAGCACTCCAGGGACAGAACTGCGAACTGAGAGTCCGTATTGATTAAAACTTTATATTTTCCTATCTTGCTGCTAAACTGCTGCACTTTCATCTACTGCTCTGTGCATGTAAACGTATCTTTTATCTCAGACAGACTGGCACCTTTCCTCTTGAAGTTCTGCTGCATCCTTTGACTCTAGTAAGAGACCCAGGGAAGGTACTGGGTCGTGTCAAAAGTCCCGAGCCCTCAGAGAATCCTTAATAAATGTGGGCTTATACCTACCTTCCTTCTTGAACACCACCCAAATACAAACAAGAAAGAGAATACTTTGGGATTCAGAGCTCCATTCAACTAAGAAGTGCAGAAAATACCTGTGTGTGCAGTGGTAAGGGGATTGAGGACCAAAGAACCAGGATTCTCCCATTAAGCTGTCTTCTCTGCTTGGAACCTTTCCCTGGATTGTACCACCCACCCACACCCCCAGGGTAGGCTTGCCAGGAAGGGGGGAGCAGCATTTCAAATGCCAGTGAGATGGAGGATGCTTGTGGGGTGTAAAGGAGGAACTGGGAGCAGAAGGGTGCCTCCCTCAGACCTGCCAAGTCAGGAGCAGCTGCAGTCCCTCTGCCAAGTGACTGAGTGAAAGGATTAAAGGCCTGAGCTACCACTGTCCATGGGATTAACCCCTGCAGGAAATTAAAGTTGCAGAGAAGGCTCTTCACAGCTGAGAGAAAGAGAAAAACTGGGATCTGGATTAGAACTGGCAGGGCTGGTGACAAGCCACCACCCACAGCCAACTGTTCCCGGCTGGATCAGAAAATGTTATCTCAACCTTCACGTAGAACCCCCCTCCACATCTCGGTTACCAGTTTTTGCCAACAGTGTGAGAAGAGCGAAAACATCACTCTGTGGAAAGAAAAAGAGGAGGAAACTGGGTAGTCAACTCACGTGTCCCTCCTCTGAGCCCCTCTCCCACTCCCTCACCTGCTTGCCTCCTCAGCTGCCTCCGTTTTGCAGGGAGGAAACATGCACGTGGTCTGTCGCGTTCAATAATACTTGGAGAAGATGCTGGCACACACAGGGCTGGATTTCTTCCTGTCAACTGCCCCCTCAGCTCCCCTCCTGCTGCTGCTCTGGGCCTCCTCCATATGCCGCACTCGCACTGTGCTGGGACTTTCCTGTCACTCCTGTGTTGGATATCCTGGTCTCCGCACCTGCTTCCACAGCTTCCCAAGGAATTCCACATCTCCACAGCAATCTGGGTCTTTCCCAGTAGTGCTGCCCTCTCTGGCTCCCCTTCAGATGCTCTGTACTTTCTCAGAGGGTTTGCTGAGGCCTTATGTCCTTGGTACTTCCAGCCCCTCCAGCATCTCCCAGTCTAATTACTGTGCATTGTTCAGGGAGGTTTTGGATGGATGTGTACTGGTTGAGGTACAGAATGAGGAATCAAGAAAACTGGCTTCTCTCCTGCTTTTGCCATAGGCCTGTTGGGAAACTCTGGGAAAATCTGGCCAAAACTCCTTTATTCTGTGTAATTTTGGTAAGCCCTACAAGTACTCTTTGCAGGACAGGAGAGTATTTACAAGCCCAAGTGCAAGTGCTGCTCTTGACAGCTTTGAGAATCCTGAGCGGGGAACTAATGTGGGCTCATGGTGAAGTATCAAAAGCAAGGCAGCTGAAATTTCACCCAGCCAAACCCAACAGTCATTTTTATGTATCATAGTTTGCCCCTCCATAATATGGGGATAAAGTTGATCTTTCTTGGAGGGCCTTGGGGAGGAAATATTTTTTACCATAAACACATTCGCATTTCAGAAATGCCTACACATTGCCAATCCAAAAATCAGAAGCTTTTTGACCTCTTCACATCACAGAGAAAAGGGTGTGGTTTTTAGTCACACCAAGTCAGGAACGTGGCAGAGTCCCTTACAATACCAAGTGGTTTTTGGATGCTTTCTACTTCCTTTACAGCTTTCTGTATGAGGTGCTTTGCTTAGCTGTGATTGATCACTGCAAGTCAGAGGGCACCATTTCTTCTGCAGCTGGGTTTTTCATATGAATTTAAAATGTGCTTTCCATTGATTGTGACAGCACAACACTAATGAATCCTGAACACATGTGTTAATAAATCAGCAAGTGCTGCAAATGAAGCCCTCAGCTATTTAGCTTAGAAGCTCACTGGGCCAGTGACACACACTGTGTGTTTCTACAGTGCTGCTGAGCTTTGCTACCACCTCTGTGTGCTTTTGCAGTCCAAATAGATGACAGATGAAGAGCTGCCACTGCGACAATGTGACCTCTCGTGATTGATAATTTGCATGACTAACTTAGGTCTCTTGGAGGACCAAGAATGGGCATCATCTCCATGCCATCTGAACCCACTTGGGGTGTATTAATCAGCTGACATCTCTTCCTGCTGCCTGTGACTCTTGCCCCCCAAGGGCTGATAAAGGAACAGGCATAGAATAACATGCTTTGGTCACTGGGTGCTGGGGTACCACTGTCCCCCTCCATTATGGGGTGATACTAATAAAACATGAATCCTAAAAGCAATAAGGAAAGGGGAAGGGAAGAAGATAATCTCCTTAAAGCATCCTCCAAGCCCTCCCTTACCCTGCTGTTTTTCTGATAAAGGCTAAAGCAATTCAGCATCAGAAAGGGGAAAGGGACTTTGCTATCAAGGAGAGTGTGGGGGAGGGATGAACGTCTGTGTACACTTTCTGATAATTTATTGCTGGCATCTGTTGCAGCCTCTGCTACCTACCCTTCTGAAATGTAGGTCACCCACATGCCCTGCCAATGCTCATAAGCCAGGCTGTTAACGGAGTCTGATCCCTGAGCCGTGATCCAAGGGTTAGTGCAAAGGACTAGGAGAGACAATCAGAGAGAGAAGTTGCTGGGCTCTGTTTCTCCCAGTGTCTCATCCTAGTGACACAGTCACCTGTCTCTCTAGCCTCAGTGTTGCTGTCTGGAAACGGAATACCTTTATCCACCTGCCAAGAGCAGAGGCACTACTGGCTATTATCTCAGCCTTTCTTCTGAGGGTCATTAAATACAAAGTAACACCACCTACAACTATGGTAAGAGCCATTCATAGAGCGAATGGAAAGCTTCGGATAGAAAGTGCCACAGAATTGGGAAACGTTACTAAAACAGTATGTGGATGCAGTTAACTGAAACCCTCCCCACTCCCATAGCACGATCCTTGGGACCCTACCCACAAAAGCTAAGGCTTTGGAATGATACTGCAAACATTACTGGTGTCTGGGTAGAGAGAAGCAAAGCACAAGACAGGGGTAGTGTCTGCTGTAGCTTTTATGCCCTGGCAAGTGCTGCAAAATCATTGCAATCTCCTCTGCAACACCCCCCCTTCCCCCCCCACTCCATGGCCTCAGCAGTAAAGTTCCCTGTTCAATCTAATTAGGGGAATCCTCATTAGAGAGTCCTCTAGAGTCTGACAGCAGGCCAAATGTCCAAGTGGCACTTCAACTCAGAGTATTTTTGGCCACTGGAGCCCATGGGCCAGAAATGGATGATTTCATTTTGTTGCTTTGAGCTGAAACTAAAAAAGTTGTCTTTTACTGTCCTATATGAACAAGTAAGAAGAAAAGGGCATCACCAGTGCCACAGGCTACCCTGTTAATTTCTCCAGAGTCTGGAAAAGACATGCAACTCCAAGTACATGGAAGAAAGCTCTGGACACTGTGTCCCATGGATCACAGGGCATTCAGCTGACACGTTGCTCTAGGGAGAAGGAACCATTTAGTAAGCCCAGGAGAAAGACTAATGCCTGGTTTGTGGAGCCCTTGGGTGACTTGGATGACTTCAGAGCATTCAGAGCTCCAGCAGTGCTAATCAGCCTTGAGCCCCCAAACCCAAGCAATGCCAGGCGGGTTCGGAATGGCACGGTGCCTCTTGTCTTGAGTTGGGGGCACACAGGGGGCACTCCTAGGTCTGGCAGAGTGTTCACTGCTGGAAAAAAACCCTGGCTCTCAGGCTGAAAGCAGCCAGACAGATCTGGTGCTGCCATGGAGAGGCTTGAGGTGTGGGCAAGTGCTAGCTGTCCCAGGACTGGGTGTTCCCAGTGCTGCACTGGCAGTGAGTGCAGTTGGCCTGGTGCTCTGCAGAGCAGAAGGTATCTCTTGGGCCACAATAAAACAGCTAATAAAGTCAGAACTCAAGATAAGTCAGAGAAAGCATTTAAAAAAGAAACCCTCAAAAATCCTCTCTGCTTCCTTGCTCTCTCCTGACTGTGGAATATTAATCACTAAGGGTATAATGTGCTTATGGGCAGTCAATGCGTGGGAGAAACTGTTTTCTTCCGGATCCTTGGAATTAAAATTTCTCCATAAACCTTCTACTTCAAGGTACAAGTGCAGAAGCTCACTGTGCTTTGCCCTTCAGCAGCCAAGAACCTCTACCTATTCCAAATCTACTGTTCTGCCACCTGAGCATATGGTATGCTTGGAGAAGCAGGCAGTTATGTGGAAGACATGGAGGTTGATAAATATGGGTTACAGAAGAGTCCCCAGCACATGTGCAAGCCTAAGTCTGTGCACATATTTGTAACTGTAAGCTAGATTGGTGACTAGAATATGTGCATTTGTACATGAAGGCAGTCACTTTGAAGTCTTGGAAACACGTGTATGAGTGCACACAGGGTGGCTGCTATCTATGGGGTGGGAGTGTTGCGTGTATGTGACATGCTTTTAAAATAATCTTGGGTTTATCAAGGCCCCTCCATCTTTGTGCATGTTGCAGTGCAGGAGACAGCATTAAAGCCTGAACAGGTGTTAATCACTATGCACTGTAATAAATTCTAAACATAGGGAAAGGGCTTATTTATACACGGCTGCTCCTCCCACCCTGCACTCTCTGCTCGAGCCTTGGTGCTGCCTGGGAGAAAGAGGCGCCCGTGAGGTACCAGAAACCAGTGCAAGAGCTGGACTTGCCCTGCCAGAGTAGAAGGATCTAGGGGTAGAAATCTTGACCCTGCCACCATCCCCATGCCTGGGTGTGCCAGTCCTGCCCTCAGCCCCCCACTGTCACCTGGGGATGGTGCGGGCGAACTGCACAGAGCAGAGAGCGGGGCAGGAGAGACACCAGCCCATGGTCTGAGAGGGGACCTGGGCTGAGGGGAGATCACAGGGGTAAACTGAGTCACAAAGCACCCAAGGAAGCTGATTTTGGGCTTTTTTGTTTTGTTTTGTTTTTTTCAAAAAATCTTAGCCCCCCCAATTGGAACTGAGCCAGCTGATACAGACTGGGTGTTACAAAACAGAGCCAAAAAGCAAGAGCACAAGGAACAGGGCTATCTATAACCCTGACAAAAGTTAGATGGAGTGAAGGTGGGGAAGAGGGAAAGACAGAGCGTGGCAGGCGGCTGCCCCTGATGCTGAGAGCAAGGACGTGATCATTTGGCAACAGGATTTGGAGCTGATCGACTCGCGCTATCCAGCAGGCAGATAAGGCTCTGTGGCTGTCAGCTTAACTCTGCCGTTTATTCCAGTGCTATAGGGAGTTAAATAGAGCACACAGAAAGCCTGCTGCTGGGGAATGAAAGTCAAGGAGGGAAAGGGAAGGAAGAGGCTGTAATTGGGCAGTGTCCGGGGAATCAGGTGGAAGTGGCTGCAGGCAGAACCTCTCCAGGTAAGTGCTTGTGGCTTTTCATCCTCCTTTTCAATATGGACAGGCGAGGAAAGGAGACTTCAGGGTGGCATTTAGGATGGAGACATTTATATAGGGGAAGCTGAAAGTCTCCTCAGTCAGGTCGAGTGCAAGCACCAAATGGGGACAGCTATTTGTTGCGGCTTCTCCTTCAGTGGGGGCTGCAGGGAAAGGGTTCCAGCTCAGTTTGGGGAGTGGGGGGTTGCAGCGGGTGAAGGTCGAACCAGTTTCGGTACCGTAAGAGGTATTAATCTATTTGGTGCATTGACATGTAGGTAAGTGATCTAAATAGCCTTGCAAATGTACTAGTCCAGGCACTGAACCTGCTCATCATTCTCATCAAGATGCTAATTTAAATATTTTTTTCTGGTGGTTTACATTCCCATATAAAATAAATCAGTCATGGGAGCCTGGGGGAGGGTAGGGGACCCTGGCACTTGTGTGGGGAGAGCGTCCTGGTGGGAGCGCATTGCCCAGCTAAAATAACAGCTGTGGATGTTGTCAGAGCCCCTCAGAGGGGATGGAGCAGGATTTATGTCTGTACTCTGGTTGAAATGCGTCCATCTACTGCTGCTGCGACTGTGGATGGCACGTCAGAGAGTACGCAGGGGGACAGAAGGGTTCGTGGTGTATTCCTTTTTCCTGCCTCCTTGCATCCAAAAGGGAAGCAGGAGGGAAGTTGAAACCTGTTGTCAGTCACTTATTGTCAGGGGATAGTTTATGGTCTTTGGGTTTCTAATTAGACTGAGGATTTTTCCTTCTTCTAATTAAGATGCAATTCCCCTCTTTTCAACACTCCCACTCCGTCTCCCCCGCCCCAGGTCCTTCCTTCTCCTTCTCCTCCGAGGCTCGCTTGCTCTTCAGCTCCTGCAGTTGCTGCAGTGGGAAATCCCCAAGCTGAAACTGTGCTGTTCTAGCCACCACATCCATTTTACCTTAAAACAGACAGGAAGTGCTGGTAGGGAATACGGGGAGGGGGTGGGGTGGGGGGGGAGGTGGGAGGGAGAAAAGCAGCTTGGCAGCCGCTGGTGCCCAGATCTCTGTGAGCCTGAGCCGTGCGTCAGGGAGAGGATGCACAGGTGGTACCAGCCAGCGTGGAGGCGACAGGAATGAGCTGGAGTCTGCTGCCCTGGCAGGGTCACCTTAGCAATTCATCAGGCTAACCTTGAGCATGAGGCTAATGTAGCCACCATGGCAGGCTATTCAAGCACAAACTTCTCTCTCTGGCGCTTGGGTGAATCAGGCCTTAGTTCTGCACTGTGAGGTTCAAAATGAATTAACATTGAGCCTTCAACATGCTGTGCCTTCTGAAACATCCTCCATTTCTCCTCCAAAACAGAGATGATGCCTCAAAGGCAACACACTAGCTGGGGGGGGGAAAGGACAACACTGAGCCCAGCCCCACGCTCTGCACCCAGGGAACTGAATCTCATCCGCTCTGCTCTGCTTTCTCACTCCAGGACCTGGCAGGCAGGCTACAAGGTCATTCCTTCTCCTTTTGGGGCTGTGTGCCAGGCTGGCTGTTGGATGTGAAGACACGCTGGAGAAGACAAGGATGCTGCCTATAAGTGCTGGCCACCGGTGGAGGAGCAGGTTCCTCATGAGGTGGCAAGAGGCTTGTCGTAAGTAATGCCTACTCAGGTACTCAGTATGATATTCCTGTTTGTCAAGGGAGTGGAAAGAAAATAGGTCACATCAGGGTTAAGAATAGGGGAGAGGGACAGCTAAGAATGGAGATGTTTGAACTAATTCCTGATTCCTTTAGAGGCCAGGCTAGCTGGGAGGGAGAGTGAGATTCTAAAGCTGAATATGGGCTTAAAGTGGGACAGTGAGTGATGATTGCTTCTGAATTCCAGTGGGCCTGGCAGGTGAGAAACAGCATGACAGATACCATCACACAAAGATCCACCCTGAGCATTTCTCAAATCAGTACCCTATAAGCTGCAGACTCCTCTCTATGGTAGGGGTTTATACATAGGCTGCTGAACAAGGCTGCCAGCTCTTCACAGCAGAACTCAAACCAGATTTTAGAAGGGAATGCAGGACGTGAAGGTGGAATTCTCCTACTGGGCACTGCCACATGTAGTAAAAATCAAGGAGTAAATAAAGAAGATCTCTTTCAAATTAAATTGTAAGCATTCAGCCTGTGCATATTCCCAGTGGACTGGGACTGCTACAGTACCTCTGAGTGCAGGGCAGAGACAGCTAGGGTGATGTGGCCCTCTGGGAATGTACCTGGATCTCAGAGCAGCACCTGGGGACCACAGCAAAGGAAAGGGAACACTTGGAGTGTGTCCATCACTACTGCATGCCCAGGCAACAAGTAGGTCTGTGGTTTCCCTTGTTCCAGTCCTCCTGATCAAATCTGGGGCTGTAAGAAGCTGGAGGAATTATTTCCTTCTCCAGAAAACAGGCATCTTTGTAATCCATCCTCACAGACCAGACTGCTTTATAAATTATTTATAATGAATGCTATTGAGTCTTGACTTAATCTGATATACCTGATCAGCTTTCTGCCACCTACTAGAGTCACCAAACACCTCACAAAGTAACTTCATATGTCCCTAACATGAAAACACATAGTACTCATCCTTCCGTAGGGCTGGAAGACATCTCCAAGTTCTGTCTATGGCTTCCCTGCCTCTCTTTCCCATGGAGCTGCATCCTAACCAGTGTGACGAATTCCCTGGTCTCAGCTCACATCCCAGTGTGATGCACTTCTTGCAAGGAGACGAAAACGAAATCAGGCTTTCTTTTCTCTCTGTGATCTTAGCAAAATATTTCCAAAAGCATACAGTAATGTATGGGTAACAACAAGACATTTTTGGCATATCCTATACATGGCTGCAGAAACTTGGCATAAATCCATTTCCTGAACATAACCACAGCCAGCTGCCTGAGACTTTGTTCCTACCAGCCGCTGCCAGCACACATACTGGTGGAACCCCACAGCCACCCAGTCGGCGCCGGAGGCGGGCAGGCATTTTGAGAGATAAGCCCTGTGAGCAGAATGCCACCTGTATAGCATTACACACGGTCTGCTCTTGCCTTTCTTGGTGTACAAAGCAGCTAAGTGTTATCTCATCATCGCAGCTGTCAATCTATTATTAATACTGTGCTTTTGTTAAGCATCTAGGAAAAAGATGGGGTCACTTGAGTGACTCATGGCTCTCTCCCTTCCCCATTCTAGCTCCCATTCTTTTAATTCTCTTCCTACAACAAGGCTGTGACGTATTCTGAACAGAATTAAATATCAGTCAGCCAGACAGTACCTGTA
This sequence comes from Corapipo altera, assembly GCF_003945725.1. NCBI lineage: Eukaryota > Metazoa > Chordata > Aves > Passeriformes > Pipridae > Corapipo > Corapipo altera. The sequence goes on along the minus strand of NW_020884873.1, from coordinate 5,906,859 downwards.
CTGCAAGTCCAGAGGGTACAATCTGCTTTCATGGCAATCTCTGCTGTGGACCCCAACACTTGCATGCCAAGAAAGCACAGAGGTGCTCAGGATAAAGATCTGTCTTGTATTTCACCATAAGGATCCATAACTATTGTTAAAAGGTCACACATATTGGCATGGCCTGGGCTGACGTACACCTGAGATCTCAACTGTAGGACAGTAAAAAATTCTTGAAGGGTTGAGAAAGATGGATAAAATAAGAGAGAGCTGGGTCACTGTCTCTGAATGCTTATCCCTTGGTCCTTGATAAAGTTATATAGCTTAGGATGCAAAATGGGTACTTCTCCTTAGGCTACCAGTCCACAAATCTGCCAGTTCTCACAAGGATCTCTGGGAACAGAAAAAACACCCTATGCAGGATGACAGGGTATGAAGGCACCTTGCTGACAGAAGCCAAGTCAATATAAAAAATGGCCTATGGGTCAGACTGAGCTCTAAAGAGTGGCACAGGGGAAGAGAGGAAGAGCATGGTTGACTTCAGAACTGCTCCAGGAAGAGCTACTCCAGAGCTTGTGTCTCCATTGGTTCCCTCTGTGTCAGTCCTTTCACAATTCCTTTAGGGTTAAGAAGCAAAATACCTGTGTGTTGGTTCTTTGAAAAAAAGCAGGACAAAAGAAACTGATTTTCAGTTTAGGAAAGAATGGTTAGACAAAAAATGCATCCACCTTAGCCACCATTCACCCCTAAAAAGACCCCTAAAACTGACCCTTAAGTGACTGCCTTCTCTGCAGAAAAGTGAGAAACAGAGAGGACAGGGCACGACATACAGACAAACCTGCTTCAGTTTTAGTTAAATGCTTAAACTTGTCACCTTAAAAACTGTGAGGGAGCTGAATTTGCTTCCCACATTGAAAAATTGTGGAATTCATTGTGCGAGCTCAACTCCATGAAAGGAATTAAGATGAAGGATGCAAATGTTTTACATAGTCTGCTAAAACATAACTCCCACTCCTCTAATGACAGGAGGCACAAAGCTCGCTTTCCTGTTGCTATTGCTTCTTTGGTACAGAAATGGGAGTTTTAGAAGCCACTGGCACCCAGGGAGGGTTGGTAACAAGTGTCCTGATTCCACTAAGAGAACCTGGACCCATGTCTGGAATGGTGATCCAGAGCAGTCTCTAAAAAAATGCAGATTTGTGGACTGTCTGACCTTAACTTTGAGATACTGAAGGAGAAAGGGTGCACATGGTAACCCTTTTCGTAACACCCCTTTCTTCAGTTACCAACCTGCAATTTTTTTCCTCATTCCATTGCTGTGGGCAATTTTAGTCAGAGGAGGTACTTCCGGGGCTATTGCTATAGGATCACGAAACTGTTTTGAGAGAAGTGGCAAGTTCCATGTGTCCAGTCCAGGGACTTCTTCTTACTTTTTACCAGCTTTCTTGGTCATCCCCTTGTAATGTAATCTAATTCACTAGAAGTGGACACAAGGCCCACGCGACACACTATGAATATGGTAAAGCAAACAATACCCTGATGTAGAGGCTAACTTAGAAGCTGAGTCTGATCTATCACAAATCTTAGAATTTCAAACTGCAGGAGTGCAAATGAGATGTAGGCTGTTTTGTTTTCCTTTTTCTTAATAACTCTTCACTAACATGTCTATTCCTGAAGAAAATAGAGCTTCTTAAATACAAACTGGTCCCTCCTCCCTCTACCCCGACTGTTTAGAAAGAGTTGTCCTTTATCAGAGGTGACACCTCCCACTGCTCTCTGCTCCATTCTCCTCTGACAGGTACCAGTGCTCCAGTATCTGTCAGCAAAGTCCTCTGGGATGCACTGTTCTAACTTCTTTGTGAAACTGGAAGGATATTTACTTGCTCATAAGAAAGAAAGGCTAAGAGGAAAGTCACGGTGTGAGGGTGCAGGCCAGCAAAGGGATGTAGCTGTGAGGAAACTCATTACACTGCAGGGCATTGCAGGGAAGGGTCCTGCTGTGAGGGTTGGACTGTGGTTGTAGCTGTGCTCAAGGTGGCAATGGGTGAGGGTGGGAAAGCACTGTTCTAATACATGCACTCTTTCTTCCCTGCTTTTCACCCACCAGTGCTTGGCTGTTGGCTGTCGCTATGTGCTGCTGAGTCCTTCTTTGCTTGTCCTTCCTCCTGCAAGTGTAACAGTGGCAACCTGGAAGTGGACTGTAGTGGTTTGGGCCTCTCTTCCATTCCCTCAGACATCCCCACAAACACCAGGACCTTCCTCTTTCTCAACAACAAACTCAGCATCCTGCCAGGAGCAGTGTTTTCCAACCTCTCCGCTCTACAGAGGCTGGATCTATCCAACAACTTCTTGGACCAGCTCCCTCAGAACATCTTCAGTGACCTGGGGAACCTCACAGAGCTCCAGCTGAGGAACAACAGCATTAGGGCCTTGGACAAGGACCTATTACAACACACGGCCCTGCTGCGTCAGCTGGACCTCTCCATCAACGGCCTGGCCCAGATCCCCTCGGGAATCTTTGACGACCTGCCTGCTCTCCGCTCCCTCTCTCTCAGGTCCAACCGCCTGCAGAGCCTGGACAGGGTGACCTTCGAACCGCTAACCAGCCTGCAGCTACTCCAGGTTGGGGATAACCCCTGGGAATGTGACTGCAACCTCCGAGACTTCAAACATTGGATGGAGTGGTTCTCCTACCGAGGTAGGTGCTCGTGCTGCGGGAGTGAAAGCGCAGAAGTGCTGGTCTTCCACCGACGGGCAAACAAAAGGCAGGGGAGAAACACGAGCAGATACATCTGTCAGAACAGGCTGACCTGAATGACAGGTCTTAGCCAAAAGAGTATGAGGACCATACCACAGTTTAGTGCCACTGCACATTTGTATAACAACACTGCCAGGCTGGGGAGTCCTCTGCAGCCCCAGATCTCCTATTCCCTTGTTTTGTTTCTAATCTGAACAATTATCCCCTCTTTTTTTTTTTTTTTTTTTTTTTTAACCTTGGGAGAAGAAAGAACTTTCCCCAAGTAACATCAAAATTTTAGGATTATGAGTTCACCTCACCCTTTCTGCCTAAAGAGAAGAAATCCTTTTCACACTTGAAAATAGCCATCCCATTCTCTTTCTTAAGCCAAGAGAACTAAAAGTCAGATTTGGCTATAAAGCATCAGGTTTTCTGCCAACAAAAGAACCAAGGCAAAGGTGCCACTGAGGAAAAACACTCCAACTAATATTGGTAAACCTAAACTGAAAGCTCAAATTTACAAGCCAGGCCCCAAGTCAGACTGGCTATAAAATGATCATTTTAAAGCAAGCAGTTTTTGACAAGTTTGTATTTCCACGTTTTCCTTGAAACATAGAAGGCTGAAAGGTACATATCACTTATGGGGAATGCTGATGGGATGACATATTTTTAGGAGCTGCAACTCAAAGAAAGATGGCACATTTTACAGGAATGACGATTGAAGGCCTGACCTTCTGTTGCTGAAGCCAACGAGTAGGAAAGGGTCTCAAATCATGCGGATAGCAACAGTCAGCTGTCACATCCCTGCTGATCACAGCCATGCTGCAAGAAGATTATCTCTGCCTATGGCTACACTGCAGTCTGAAATATGCATTTGTGTGAGCAGAATCAAAAAAGCATACAAGTGCCAATGTCTTTTTTTTTCATTTTTGGTTTGTTTTCTTTCTTGACTCCCATATCACACAATATGTTGATGGAAAGCACACAGAGGTAACTTTGTTTTTTAAGTCCCCTTCCAAAGAAATTGCCCAAACTCGCTCAGGCATTTGTTTCATCATCTGTCATTATTTTCACAGAGACGGATTTGTTGTTAGAAGATGGGACCATGTATCTGTTGTTATTTTGAGAAGACACAGCCTGGTCCTATCTTTTTGCTTTTATTTCTCCTTTTATAAAATGGTTCTACCGACACTTACATAACTCACTAAACAATATGGGGCTGACTTAATAAATGGTTTCAGAGGGCTTTCATGTCTTGGCCTGAAAGATGTCTGTGCACGTATCATGCACCATGAGCTCTAGTGTGGAATCCAGCCTAGGCAGAATCATATCAGCCAGCTGACATGGCTGAAACTTCTGCAGGGAAAATACTTAGAGACGTGAATGGGGGCTCATGAACTCACCCCACCTTAGGATCTATCTCTGCTGTCACTGTCACAGGATGAAGCTGTGATTCACTCCTGTTGTCTCTATTGGAACAGGTGGCAAAATTGACCAACTGGCATGTACCCTGCCCAAGGAGCTGAAAGGGAAGGATATGCGAATGGTACCCATGGAGATGTTTAACTACTGCTCCCAGCTGGATGATGAGAACAGCTCTACTGTGCTGGACAATACTGGCCCACCCTGCACTAAAGGCAGCCCAACTCCTTCCAAATCTAAATCAGGCCCAGAAACAGAAGTGGAGCCCAGTGTGGGATGCCCTCAGAAACAGCGATACAGGCCCGTGAGCGTGCGCCGGGCCATTGGCACTGTGATCATTGCAGGGGTGGTTTGCGGCATCGTTTGCATCATGATGGTGGTGGCAGCTGCTTACGGCTGCATCTACGCCTCCCTCATGGCCAAGTACCACCGGGAGCTGAAGAAGAGGCAGCCGCTCATGGGTGACACAGAAGGTGAACATGAAGAACAAAAACAAATCTCCTCTGTGGCGTGAAACTCTTCTAGGAAGGAAGGGACAGCGATGAAAAAAGGTACCTGAGAGCAGTCAAGCATGGGGTCCTCCCAAAATACATCTTCCCAGACAGAGAGACAGACTGTGCTATTGCTCCACTCACCCAAGTAGTGCAACATGCTTCTGGGGGGTCAGGGCACCTGGCTCAATTTCTTTTCCTCTGCCCCAGGCCCATTTTGTGCCCTTTCACCCTTGGGGCCTCCCAGACAAAATAAAGTAGAGTCAGACCTCGAGTGCTTGCTGTGCCTCATGCCCTTGCACAGAGCTTCCCTCACATGCCTCCTGCAAAGGCAGTTGGCACATTCTGGGAACCTGTGTTGTTCTCTCAGCTTTGGTCCTGAGTCATCCTGTATCCTGTCAAGAGTTCTCTGCAAACTGAGAGCAGCTCTGTGAAAGCTTGTGTGGGAAGCAGGACACCAGAAGTGTCCATGCCTCACTGTTAGGGTCATTACCTGTAAGTCAGTGCTCCTTACATCAGAAGGGAGGGAAGGTCCCCAGGGTAGGACAACAGTCAGTGGGAGAGCTCCCTTCTCATTTTTAAAGGTGGAAAGATAACCTGTGTCACTTTAACACACTGCCAGGAGCGCAGTGTCCTTCTTTTTGCTCCTGGCCAAGTCCAAATCTGTGAGCTGACACACACGTCATCTCCTACGGGTGCACAGACATGGAGTCACCCTCCTGTACACAGACACACTGACTCATTCTGATCCCAACACGCACACACAGCCAGCCACAGTTCCAGATATCCAGGCACCCCACCTGCACGTGCAGAGTCACACATGCCCATGCTGATCTGCCCTCTGTGTGTTGAATACATTCAGCCACTTTACCTTACCCTGATCACAGCACTGCATATCACCTTCTGCTTCAGACAAAATACATGCACACTCTGCCACTGAGGAGCTAACAGAGACATCTCAGCCCTAGTGCAGAGCCAGTGGAAACTGGCAGGAGACAGCAGAGAGAGGCAAAATTATTGAGATTACAGCATGAGTCTGTGAAAAAAATAAGGTGTATTCTTCTTATCTGTTTTATGTTTTCTCTGATAAATGGAGAGGGTAAGGATATGAAGCCTCCATTTAGAAATGTTTGGCTGGCAGAGTAGAACTGGGTCATCAGGAAAGACTAGAGGAGGAGGTGGCTTACCGGCCTCAGTAGCATAAGCCACGCTGAGTAGTGTGAGCCTGGGGAAAGGTGCCAGGGGAAGAAGTCACACAACTGGCATGGCTGGCAGAGGGGTCTGCATGGCGTGTGGAGCAGGGTGACGCAGCTGAGGTGACTGAAAAGGGTGGGCGCATTTCTGAGGGGTCTTGAGCTGAAGGCTGAGACCTGGATCACAGCGTGGCAGGTGTGGGAGAGCCCAGGAAGGGTCCGGCATGGAAGGCAGCACAGCCCACATACGCTCCCCTCACCATCACTGGTGTGTTTGACGCCATCCACAGCTGCACACGAGCGTGCCCACACACGCAACTGCGCACACTGCCACTGTCACGCAGGGTGACTTCCCCCAGTCAGACTTTAAAGCCCTCAGACTGCAGTGCCTCCTATTAGTTTTTGCTCATTCTGACCTGACAGGGGAAAAAACAAAAAAAAAGTGAGAGGGGAAAAAAAAAAATGAAAGGAACTCGACATAAGGACTCATTTTGTATCACTGGAAGTGGGATAAAATGCTGTCTCCAGGGGAGAGCGCACATTGCCATGGTAACCTGCTCTAACCCGTCACAGTGGGTATTCCTGGGCGAGGAAGATGACACCGGAGGTCATGCATCCACAGTGCCTGTGGATGGTGTGATCCCTGCCATGAGGAAACAAGCTGGCAGCCAGCCCAGCTTTGCAGGGTGTTTCGCTGGCAACCTGTGTTCAGAGCCCAGCATGCACTGCAGGTGGACCCTGCCAGGGCACATCACCTCTTCCACCTGCTCCATCTGAATCCCGATGCCTTCGGACATCTCGCAGCCCTCCCGCTCGCTGTGACCGGATCCCTGTGGAATCAATGCACGCTGGCTCCTCACCTCCTTCTGGCCCCAGACAGGTGGTTGTACTGACCCACGGGCACACAACATCTTTAATCAAAGCCTGGAGTGGCAAAATCCCTCCTGGTCTACCCAGGGTCACCAGAGGCAAGGAGACAGGATACTCTGAGCTGTTTAAGCATGACTTTCCTTCGACACAGGGACGCATGGGACGGGGGAGGATGTTCTTCAGGAAGCAGAAGACAAGGCTGCCATGGAGGAACAATTGGGAGAAGCAGTCCACCCACAAGTGTGCACACACATTCTACCCCTGCTCCCAGCACACTTCTTGTGAGGAACTGGAAGAGGAGGAGGGGGGCTGGCAAGATGTGAGGAGGAAGGACTCTCACCCCATACACTGTATAGTCACTACAACCATCCCATCTGCTCCAAGTGTAGCCCGTTCTGAAGGGCAGAACTGGTGCACTGCAGACTCCATATGCGTGTCACTGCTGCTCCACATTCCCAGCAAGCCAGGACTAGACTCTGCCTGCTGGATCCAAACCTCTCCCCAACCTCCCTCTCAGGGGAACTTCTCCCTTTACCATACTGGACTCCACAATCATACTTGAAATGGGACTTGAGTCAGAGTGGTATATTTATAGATCTATATTTTACTTGCATCAAATAATGGTGAAATATTGCACAAAACAAATGGGATCTATATATGTGTGTGTGTGTATGTATGTGTGTGAGTGAGCAAGAGAGTGAGAGACTGTTTTAAAGGGAATAGACCAGAGGTAAAATGAATGGGAGAAAGGCAGGGCACACTGCAGGGGCTGAGGGGATGAAATCCTCCTTTCCCTGCACCTTCCCTGTGACTTCCTCCAGCCCTGACCAATTTTTCTTTGTTGCTAATAATATTTTCTATATCTTGTGTTGTGGGGCTGATGATGACCTTGCCCATCCTTTCTTTTTTTGTTTTAATTTATACAGCAGAAAGTCTGGATTTATCTCAACCCTAGACAAGGGACTGCTATGTTTAGAAACCCACCCAGGAAAGGAGAGAACTGAGTGCTGCTGAGAAATATGAAGGCTGGCTGCTATGGGGAGTCCCACTGGAAAGCAAATACTGTGCTGGGAAGCATGAGGACCTCTCACACACAGAGCTGAGTAACTGGGTTCACTGGGAAATACCCTCTTCATGCCACTGTTTGCAAACAGGCTCTTCCTCCCTTCCCTAGCACACCTGGAAAACAGGCTGCCCTGGTGTGACTGAGCTGCTGCACTGTCCACAGGCACACCAGGGAACATGGTACCTAGCATGGTCCAAAACAAAGCTCTCCTGTGGGATGCTGGATACAGAATGACACCCAGTGCTCCTTGCGTGCTCAGCCAATGGGTTCCTTTGGTGTGTGGAGACAGGGGCTCCTGTTATCCCTGCAGGCATGGCTAGACATGGGGAGAACCCCCCTGAACGTACCCTTTGGTGCAGGCAGGAGCACCAACGCTCCACGCAGGCGCCTGCACTCAGGAAATGGTATTCTGGGGCAGGCAGGTCCGACACATGCCAGGGTGATCTAGGGGCTGGCAGGGTCACCAGAAACACCCCTTCTACTACCCCCCACTCCCCTTCCCCACACACCCACCTGTGGCACAGGCACATTTCTTGCAGGGAACAGATGGCACTTGTAATTCCTTTTTCTTTTTTGTTACCGTTTGAGGGAGAGCGACAAGATTTTCTAAAATGATTGAATGGAGGTTTCTTTGGCATGAGACAGAAAATTTTTAAAGGTATATTATATTTCTGGCTTGTTGTTACAGAATAATAATAAAGAATGTATTTTCCTATGCTCCTTCTTGTTTAAATGAGATCTCTGATAATAAAATTCCCTCTCTTCTTGCCCCCTGCAAAAGCAAACACCACAGGGATACAGCCAGCCAAATGAGAAAGCCCCTCAATTCCCATATATGTATGCTGGTTTGTACACACTGTTGGAACTCGGAATGAACATGCACACACACACACACAGAGTATATCAGTGTAACTCAGGGTGAGGCTCTAGGACTAGACACACAGTCAAGGTGAGACCCCAGATCTAGAAACACACACACACAGTGCTCCAGGGACACAGCCAGACAAGGGTGATTGTGTAACAAGGATAAGATACTGTGGCAATCAGCTCATTACATAAAAGTAGAAAGGGCCAAATTAATCCCTAGTGTAAGAACGCAGAAGCCAACGGAGTTATATTCAGGTCAAATTTGATTCCAAAAGCCTTTTTTTTTTTTTTTTTAATTAGAACGTAATGTAACAAATAGTGAGCTATGGCTTCCTACATCTCCAGATTCCTGACCCTCTTGAGCAAGGTTATTTTGAAATGGATGGAAATTGCAGTCTAATCCTATTGCACCCCAAGTACACAAGCTGTCACCCCTGGAGCTAAAAGAGTCTCTCCACCAGCTGTTCACTGGCTTGGTCTATCACACACAGCTAAGAAGTTTAAATTCCCCACTTTGCCACTTTCAGTGCTAAGCATACACAATTCATCACATTCTCATCCTGTGAGAAAAAAGCTCATCCTGACGCATGTGGAACCACAAAAGATGTTAAGCCCCACCACAAGCAAACCCTTGTGCCACCCTACTCACACTGCTATACTCAAGTCACCCTGTTAGTCTCAGGCTGATCTTCAGAGAGAAACTGGGAACAGAACCCAGATACTCTTAATCCGATAAGAGCTGAAGCATCTGTGCTGCTAAAAAGGTATGTGCTGCAAGAGAGTCACCAGTATTGTTTAATACCATGGTGTCTATGACACATAGTTTAGTCTAATTTTGCCATGTAGGTAGAGGAGTGCACACAGATACTGCTAAGCAGTTCATATAATACCAGAAACACAGAATAGAAAAAAAGCAAAGCCAACACACTCATCTGATGACTCCAGGCTTTTTCAGTTCATGAACTATCTGGGAGCAGGCTGTAATTTTCTGCAATTTGATTATTATAATTTGATTATTATTTTATATTGGCAAATGCATTTGTCCTGCCTACCTATCTACTCATGCACACATATAACACCATATATAACCATGTAAATATGTAATATATAACATATAAAATGTATAAAATAGAATTCCTCTTCAGTATCTTGTTCATCAGCAGACTGCTGTGCTGGCTTGAAGAGCGTTTGCCAGCACTGATTGGAAGCACAGGTCAGAGGGTCAGCTGATCAGATAAGTGCAAGTCCTAGCATGGGATTTCTGAGGACCAAAGAGCCCTCCCTCCAAGAACAATACAAACAAAAGAATAAGCATTCCCCAATGAGGACGGTTACAGAATGCAGTGCAAGTAAATAAAGATTCCCTGTGTCATTTCGGAGAGCTCTTCCCGTCTGTAGGAGCCCTGGAAATCTGGGGACAAGGCAGCAAAACCACAGTTTTTCTCCCCACAGAGGATGGGGGGAAAAGCAACCAACAGGGGCCAGATCTGTCCTTCCTACTGTTATGCTGTGCTGCAGCCAGGCAGACACCATGTGCAGGGCACCTGGAGCCAAGGAGGAAGCAAAGCGCGATGCTAAGAATAACTCTGCCTCGCATGGAGCTGCTGGGCCAGGACAACAACGTGCCACTCTTTGCTTGGGGCTCCAAGCAGAGATCTGCCCCTTCCCATTTGCCTTTTCTGCGTCCTAACTCGGGAATAAACTTGTTTTGTTACAACAGCCGCAGAAAATCAAGTCGCAAAGGGCGCCGAAGGAGCGAAGGGACGCAGGTATTTCATTTGAGGCAACACGCACAGACCATACCCTGAGATATTCAACCAGCTCTGCATAAAGCTCAGGGGAAATATGCAGAGAAACAACAATGCTTTGCATTTCTATAGTGCTTGCCTTTGGCAGCTCTCTGGGAGCTTGCAAACATTAATGAATTCACAGAGGCAGAGATTCAGAGAATATAAAGGCCAGAAGGGACTTTAGATCATCCAGTCTGACCTTCTGCGTATTGCACGCTACTTGGAAATCGTGTGGAAAAGAACCACAAACATTATTTGAGGGTGGCAGAAAATGCCTTCCTGTGAAAGGCTTAAAGAGCTCAATCTGTTTAGCTTATGAAACAGAAATTAAAGAAGTTATCCTGTAGAAAGACCAACAGTGAGTGTTTACATGCAGCTAAGTCGAATCTTCCAGAAAGGCATCTACCTTTGATTTAAAAAACATTCAAGAAAGGGAAAAATCCTGTTTCCCTTCATACCTTACTACACTAACTATTCATGCTCACTGTTAGCATTCATGCTTACTAACTAATTTGAATTTATTTGGTTTCCATCACATTTTTTGTTATGCTTCTCTCCCCTAGATTAAAAAAATAAACCTTCAGTAACCAGCACCTCTCCCCGCGAAGGCACTTTATGCTCTAAATCCAATCATCTCTCAGTCTTCTTTTAGGTAAAAAAAGCAGATTGAGTTCACTAAGTCTTTTGCCTGCAAACCATTTCCTCACCTCTGGGACAACACTGTAGCCTATCGTCACACTGTTTACAGTTTTTCCTCCTCCTTTTAGAAGTATTCTTCTCATCCATGAATACCTGTGCTCTGTATTGTACATATGACGTGATTTTGCCATAAAATCATAAATATTACCTTTCCCCACTCCTGCCCACCAAACAATGTCTCACAGCCCACTCACTAGGCTGTGTGAACATTGTTCCTACTTTAAAGGTGGAGTCATATGGAAATACTAGGGCAAACCCCTAACTAGTAATTTTGAGGAAGCCAGATTATGGATAACTGGTTCTGATCCCACTCATAGCCACCTTTTTAGTAGTATGAATTCACTGCATTCTATACAAGAGCCTCCAGATTTAAGCAATTCTTAGCAAGAGAAAATCTAGCCCTTTATTTAAGAGGATGGTCCCCTTCTAGAATTCTCCACTTTTTTCATCTACTCAGGGCCTCATATGGTTGTTTTTCACATCTCTCCCACTGGTCATACTTGTTTTTGATTCCCCAATTATTATTTCTCTCTCCCCCTTATTTTCATCCTCTTGTGACTGATCATTCCCTTTTCAGTGAGTGCCTCTGACCAGCTGCTTTTCAGATTCTCCCTTCTCTGCTCTGCTCAACTGTCGCTTCTCAGCTGCCACAAAACACACCAGCCCCCACATCCCCACCTGGTTTCCAAGGGCTTGTTGTCATAAGCAGGGGTTTCTCTACTCACAATTCCTTAATTTGCAATACCTAAATCAATCAAGACAAACCACCACGCTGCCAAAGGCTGAGAGAAGAGTTTAGATCACCCCTACATTCTGGACTTCCAGGTGCTGTGCTGGGGCTTTCAGCTGCATTAACAAACATATTTTTATTCAGTCATGACTAAAATCATGGAGTGTGTGAACTAGATGGTAAGAAGGCCCATCCTTGTGCCCAAAGGGAATGCTGCACTCATCCTTGAGTGACCATCCTGCACCTTGTCCATTGCTTATTATTGTACTGTGGCATGGTGAGACCAGGGACTTCACCCATTCCCTGGTGATGGAGAAGGGTTGGCAGACTAACATGGTCTCAGCTCTTTCTATTCAAGGCACTACCTCCTTTTTACAGACTTCTCAAGCTCCAGCTTAAACCCATTTGTCTTTTTACCTCAGATTCTGGGTAAAGATGCATTACCCCAACAGATAGAAACCCTCTTCTAATTTTCCACTCTAAATATTTTCATTGCCTATCTGTACTACACTATCTCCATACAACCATGTGCTTTAGTTTAAATGTTTCCTCCAAGATGCATCTATTACAGCAAACCTATCCACTTTGGCTTGGTTGCATGTGGTTAAACAAGCTGGGTGCTCCCAGGTTCCTCTCACAGAGTCAGACTTCCCTTTCCTCTCATCATCTTTTCATCCTGTCTGTTCCTGTGTCAGCCTGTATTCCTTCGACCAAAGCTGTAACACAAACTAGAGGGGAGGTTTCACAGGGCTTTGGGTAGGAGTGCCCATGCATTTCCCTACTGGGAAAACATCCCTAAGTACTTTCTAGAACAGCATTTGCTTTGTCCACAACTGCATCACACTTTCACTCACCACCATGCCACCATCCCAGCATTTTTTTCCTGAGCTTTCTCAGGATATGTTTACCTAATGAGTCTACCCAGCTGCCTTTCAGCAAGAATCTCAGGACACATCTTGGCCGACGACGAAAGTTCCCTGAATTTTTTGTGGGCAGCAGGGAGCAATACAATTTACACTGGGGATCCTCACTGAGCATTGGCAAAATTGGCCCAACAGTTCCCAGAAGACAAGGGCTGCCTCTAGTCCTGCTTGCTGTGCTCTCTGCCAGATCTCACAGAGTTCCCAGCTTACAGAAGATTTCTATTATTAGTTGTCAAGCATATGACCTTGTCTGTCGCACTACTGAAATTCATTCTGTTTCTGGTACTCCTGCCAAGGTCAAATAAGGCTTTCTCTATGATGTCCTGGTCCTTCCCTGCACTAGCAATGCCTTCTAGTGTTGAATTATCAGGATACTTCCTCACTATCTATAGCTATAGGGTCTGAGGTTAATATTAGCAAAGGCTAATCCCATGGGCGAGCACAGGGAGCGTAACAAGTAACCTTTTGCTAGACTTTGATAGGTGATCTTGCTGCTGCTGTCTTCCCAGATTAACTTCTCCCTCCCTGCCCCTCACAACTCCTCTGCCTTTCTTATCTTCTCCAGTTTAACTAATTGTTTCTTGTGTGGCACTGCATCAAGTGCTTTACTGAAATACAGAGATGAGGCCTTTGAAATTTCTTTTGCCTTCCATGAAAACAACCATCTGAAAGAAAGCTATTGGGTTACCCTGGTATGATCTAGCATTGATAACCCTTTCCCCCTAACTGCTTGGTAATAATTATACTTTCCTTCAAGATCTCCTCTAAAGTGCTACAAACATTACAGAGGTCACACTTAAAGGCCTGACAAACTTATTTCTCACCCTTCCTTAATCCTAACTGCTGAATTTTCACTTTTCCAGGCTGCATGGAGTCACCACTGTGGGCAGAGTTGAAAAAAGCCCTCTGCTATAAGCCTGTGTTTCCACGTGCCAGCGCTCCCAGGGCCAGAGAGCACCCAGGCCCAGCACTGTGAGTGCACTAAGCAGCTTGAGCTGCTTATTCATGGTAGTCAGCTTGTTTCTTTCCCCAAGGACGACATTTCTGTCTTTATCAATAACTTGAGCACAGAGTTCTCTTTGGTTTTGGCTCAAGCTATAGACTCCTTGATCTCAACTGCGCTCTTATTGCCAGAAGTGGCCCTACTTCTTCTTCTTCTTCTTCTTTTTTTTTTTTCTTTTCAAATAGCTGAAGGGTCTTCTGCTCTTTGTTTTAACTTGCTTTGCAAGGTCTAACTTAGCTTGATTTGTAAGCAATCTGCACTTTATCCCTATATTTTCTGACCCCTAAAAGGAGGCAGGGCAGGTCAAGGCAGGGGCAAGGCAAGGCAAGGCAAGGCAAGGCAATTTCTTTGCTGTCTGTTCTTTTTCCATTCCACACGGGCTCTCTGCAGAGCCAGCGTAAGCAGCCTAAGCAGTTGCTTGTGGTGGCAGACAGATGGAGGGCAAGAGAATCGGGCTCTTTACAGAAATGAGGGCTTCACATCATCCCCAAAAGCTCAATTGCTCCCTCCCCACACTCCAGACTTTGCACTGCTGCCTGTGAAAGCAGTGCAGAGAGTCAGCAGCAGAACACTCTCCACACACTCTGGGCAGCAGTGTAGTCCACATCTTGCCTACCTCCTGCACACACAACCTCTCCTCCCTGCCTCCACACTGCCTTGGGAAAGCCTGGGACTCCCCAGGGCTTCCAGACAAGGGCTCTCCCATATGCAGAAGCAGGACATCTACCTTCTGCTCTTTCCTTTCCTCTCCTCTCACATGCTCCCTACCTCAGCATCCAACACTGGGCCCATACACACTGCAAACCACCTTGCCTTCAGCCCCTCCACAGCTCCCAGTGGGCAATGACGAGTTGCTGATAGTCCTCACACAGCACAAGGACAGGGAGAAAGGGAATAGCTGTCAGTACAGCTTCTGCATGGTGCAACCAAGGAGAGCACAGTGCAAGAGCACTAGGGAGGAACATGAAATATTTCTGGGACTCTTCGTGTGATAAAGCTCTAAGCAAATTGGTCCAGCTTCACAGTTGACCCTGCTTTGAGCAGAAGGGTGGCTAGAGACCTCCAGAGGTGCCTTCTGGCCAGAATTATCCAGTGATCCTAAGAGTGGGGTTTCTGCATCCCAGCAAGGGAAAGGAAGAGAAGAAAAAAGTCTTGTGAGGGGAAAGAGATGGCAGTCAGAGTCCCTTAATATAGGCTTATGATGGGGAGATTTGTGCCTTAGGTGATAGGCAGGGCAGAAGAAGAAGAATTCAGGTTGAGTTTGGTGGTAAAAAGAATGTCTCTTAGGAGTAGACTGGAGCTTTACTCAGATCTGCTAAGTTTCTGTGGTTCTCACCTTGCAAAATTTGTCTGCTTGTGCCTTGGCTGAACTTCAGCTAAACCATCTTACCAGACGTTTCCTATAACCTCCTCTGCTGTGATATTTGCCACCTTCATCCCTACATCTACAGACTGCTTATGTTCGTATTTATGATCACACATGCTTGTGTGATCCTTTTCAGCATCTTCTCACGTGACTTTGCTTCTCTGATGAGCTGTAGGTCCTAATACAGCTCATGACATCGATTATACCTGTGCTAAGGCTGCAGTCCTCACATGGATGACTCTGCTTTACTCCACGGACTTTAGATGCACAGATATGGGGTGTTGGGGGGACAGGTGTGAGCAAGGTAAAGTACTGTCCTTGAATTCACACAGGGATTTAGGTGTGGACCCTGCTTGGTCAGAGGTGTCAGTGCCACTTGCTTGACATTTGGATCTCCGCACAGCTCCAAACGGAAGGTCCTGGACCATTTGTGCCCCTCGCACTTTGTCAGTCCCCCTAAACACTCAGTGTATGTTGGTAGACCCTGCACAGTGGGTAAAATTCCATGTCCACAGGGATTAATCACGCCCATACCCGTGTGCACACACAGAAAACACGTGTGAGCACGTAGCCCCACCACAGACAAGAATAAGTGCAAATCGCTCCATGGGTATAAATATCTGTGCACGTCCCTAACCAGACGTTCAGACAGGTATCCCAAGCCATAGACTGCAGAGAAACTGTTTATGTATATAAATACCCACAGGTATGCACAAATCCCCTCAAACATTGTGCACCTACACATACTCCACTTGCAGTGTGCTCCCTCGGGGCCATGTGGCCCTGGGCAGAGATACAGGTCCCTGTTGATGCTGGTTATGCAGGAGTTAATGGGAGAGAGGCTGGGAAGGAAATTAAAAGTAAAAAAAGTTGAAAGCCCAGCACATGATTCTTCTCCTATCACATCTGTGAATCCTGGAGCGCAAGAGTAATTGTCTGCAATGAGTCAGACCAAAAGGCACAAGGAAATGGTTGCTATGGCAACCCGTGCACTGCTCTAATTCGGCTCAGAATTAAAATGATATCAAATAATTTGCAAGCAAAGGGAACATGGCAAAGGCGCCAGGTGCCAATCTAAAAAATCCAGCTATATGCAAGTCTCTCCTGAGCTGGTGTCAAGGGCTCTTTTCCCTTCAAGAGTGACAACCATGGCAATCAGAGGAGCTGTAGAAGCAGTGGTGATGGATAACCTCAGGCTAGAAGATTCCTGCTATGCACAGGCAAGAACAGGGTCCTGGGCTTGAGCTCCAGCCTGGAACAGGCTGCAGGACTGAGGATGTGCTGGAGAGAGGCCTCACCAGACCCCCACAAGAGAAAACCCCAATTTGTTTTGGTGTCCCATTGAGGAAATTCTCTGAAAGGGCGGTGAGGGCAGGGCCTGGGCACAGGCACAAGGGGCTCAGTCACTTAGTGCTCTTTTCCCAGTAAGTGGTACAGTGTGCAAACTCTGGCACTCAGCAGGGACTAGAAGGAAATATTTATTCTACAGAATTGGCTATTCTCTTCACTTGTTCCCCAGACAAGGACTCCTCCCAAGGCAAAAGGCAATGTCTGCACACACAGGGAGGAGGCATCATTCCTGTACTGAAGATCTTACAGCCTGTGCAGATGGCAGATACACCACGGAAGAAATGGAAATTGCTAAGGTCCAGCCAGGGTGAACAGAAAACTATGGAAGATGTCTCACATGCCTATTTTTAGCATTCTTTTGAGGATAAAATCATCTTATTTTCCCCTCTTGTTGCCAGCTACTGTCTATGCATGGAGACATCTATTTGGAGTTCTGTAGGTAGATGTTTGCTCTTTCTACTGTTCATTGACATGGCTGGAGGATAATCAGCTCTGAACAGGGAACCATGTGGCCCCAGCACCTACACCAAACCTTGGTGAAAGGCAAAGTTTGTAATATCAGAGTCAGTGCAAAACAACGCAACCACCTCACTTTTGTCTGGCTCATAGATCAGTTTGTGTCTGCACCAGAAACGCCCCAAAAAGCAGCCTGTATGCTTACAGGTCTCTCCCCCAAGGCTCAGTACAGAAGTAGAACTCAATGGATGGCAGGCAGATGGGTAGATGAAGAGTGCAAGAAACACTGGTCTTGGCACTCCAATGGCACTATGTAATGGATACTGTGGCCCATGAACTACTTGCTCTACCCTCAGACCAGCCAAATGTGCCCCAGACAGGTATCCTGAGAGGTGGAGAAGGCCCGGCTGCTTTTGGCACTAAAACCATCAGCATTTCTGCCTTGCAGTGCCCCAACACTTCCTATGACTCAGTGCCAGGGCACGGCCCCTTCAGATGTCTCTCATTTTGTCAGATCAAAGGGATGAGCAAGAAACTGCTTGTGCTTCGGGGATTGCCAGAAGGGGCTGACATCAGACAGAAACCAAACATAGCAGGTGATGGGCTAAAAATGAGTTGAATCTTCCTTCTTTTTATCCATCCTACCACTGGATGCGGGGGGACCGTGATTTCCATAAAGGCACCTGGTGATGACTCAAGAGCTGACAGAAGTCTCTGCACTGGGACAACTTAGGCACAACCTTCAGGATCAAAAGAGGGACAGCATTCCTTCTGAATACTGCAGCATACACACAAGAGGTTGGCTGCCCTCAAGTTTTGTGTGGGTACCTTTCTGCTGGTTTCTGAACCAGACCAGTGAAATAAATTTAATTCTCTAGCTAAGATACAGCTATTCCAATGTAAAATATGCTTATGCTATTATAGCTTATTTCCATGCCTTTTAGCAGCTTCTATGGAAGCAACTGTCACTTTCTAGAGAGAAGGTTGAAATGTTTTATCCATCCAAGCAACAAAACTGTAGGAATATAGAATTGTGTGTAGATTAGTTTGAAAAGATGCCACAGCAACAGAACTGCTGAAAAAGCCACCTGCAGCTCCTGTCCCTGCTGGCTGGTAACAGACAGCAGGTATCCAAAACTGGGGACCAAGGAAGAGACATCACGCTGGCCAGGAATCGCTTTTCAAATGAAGAGCTTCTGTCAGAATGATAGAGGTGGAATATTAACCAGTGGTAAAATGGCAAAATAACTTCCCATTATCTACTTTTCAGACTGATCGTTTTCAAATACCTCTGGAAAAAAACATAAGTTTGGGTTTTTTGGTTGGTTTGTTTTTTTTTTTTTTCAATCTGCTCCTGCTGTGAGTACAGAGCTCTTCCAAAAATACTGGTCTTAATAACTCAGTGTCCCAAAACTCCCTCTTTAGAATAGAGACAATATTTCTCTTCTCTGGCCCTTGTTTGAGCTTGCCTAGAGCTCTCCTCAAATACATCTGTATATACTGTTGGTGTCAGGGGATAATGATTTCACTGTGTTCCAATCACTGCTGCTAAGAACAGTAACTTTCAATACAAACAGAGGAGCTAAGTGTTGTATAAAATGAACCTGCATCTCCCAAGTGCCCATTTGGATTGTTTTTATTGGGCACCATGGAGCCTTTGCATGCCCCATCGTCCGTTTCCCATCCCTGAAACCTGACAACCATGGCCAGGAACCTAATGGAAAGAAACCCCTACCTGCCCCTGCTGGGACTGGCAGCCAGCTGACAGCCACCTAAGTCGAACAGCAAGAAGGTCAGGCAATAAAAGAGACGTCATACACAGCCCAGAGTGACAGCTGAACTCCTGTGCACATTCCAGTAGTTTCACCGGGGCTTTAAATCACTAAAAGCTTCTGTCAGCAACTACATGTGATTTTTGCCTTGCACCCCGAGGACCAGGAAGCCCTGGGCTACTGACTCAAGGGAGGGAGCAGATGACAGTGCTATCTGGGGCAGGACATGGCTTGGGGAGAGTGCCATCACCATGCCTTATTTCTCATTTCCAACAACGTTAGTGTGCGTGAAAGGTTCTGGACTGACATCCCAGTAGAATAGCTGCCTTCTCGTTAATTATAATTAATCATCCAGGCATTACTTAATGTTTGCATAATGCTTTGAAGTGGCAAAGCACAACATAGCAGGTAGATATTATTAATTCCAAGAAATGGGTATATAGTCAAGCCAGGGGTAGGTTTCCCTGTGTGGCTTCCCACCCAAGAGGCCACACCAACTCAGCTCACACAAGTGGACTCTGCCTTGGCTCCACCACGTCCTCCAAGAAATTTGCCCATACCCTTTGTGCACCCACCTTGTGCCCCAGGATTGGCCCATGGGGGAAGGAGAGGGATGAGTGAAAAGCAGAAAGGGTAGGGGACACCGCTTTTCTCTCCTGAATTTGGCCACCTCCCCACCTGTCCTTGTGTGGAGTAGCATCTCTAAAGGCAAGAGAAGCAGCCTTGACATCCCTCAAATACATTCTGGGATTTCCCACTGAGCTAAACCAGATTGAAATGGGAGTAAGGAGGCCCTTGTATTCCCTCCTCCATCCCTTCTCTCAGCCCTCTAGACTGGCTACTCTCTAATCCCATCTGACTGCTCCCTCACTCCCTGACAGCACCCAGACCTGTGTCATCTGCCTGGAGATTTGATTTTACCAGTTTGCCTTACTCTGCCTTGGCTGGGGACTGACATTCATCTGCCAGAAAAAAAGGGGCCCAACACTCCACCACTGATGTTCTCCCCACGGGGACACTGAGGGTGCTCCCTCCCCACGGGCATGGCTGTAAATCCTGGAGCTTAATTTTTCACTGCATGCATAGTGAACATTTCAAAGTGCTTACAAATCCCCTCAAGCACCATCAAGTCAAACAAGTGACAGTAATGATCACTGGCAGAATGACAGGCCAGTTCATACCACTTGTTCTTTTATAGGGGCACTTAAAAAGTCTCTGTTGTTTCCCTTCTATAGAACTGCGACTGCATTTATTCAGAAACTACAAGTCTACCCAGATATTTGGCTTTCTGGGAACCAGTTCTGGGTACCAAACTTCTGCTAGCATCATAACCCTAAATGAATACAGCATCAATCCCACTGAGGGCTGATGCCATCTGAATAACAATAATAATAATAACAACAATCTGCATTCCATTCTGCTCTGATTGCCTCTTGTTGTGTCTCGCCTTCCTTTACCTCTCTCCTGTACTCAGGATGGTATTGCAGCACAGCCCAGCATAACTGAACTGGAGACACTGCTGTAGGATGAAGTCCCCTAGAATCAGGATCTAGCCACTCAGAATATTAGTGTGAGGGGAGATGAAGTGAGACCTACATCCTTACTCTCAAAGCTGACATCCTCAATAAAAAATAGTATTTCAATAAGTAGTGTCACCACAGTTATTGTCCTTTTTTTAATGACTTCTAGTATGAAAGACTCAGATGATGAACCTAGTCACTGCTGGAAACAAAGCAAAGGGTAATATAGATAAAACACCTTTTTCCTCTCTGAAACCCCCAAAACATGGTGTAAGCTGACACCCAAACCAGCAGATGGGTCATATCTCAGCAAACCCTGGCACTCCTGCTGAAGTCAAGGGGGGGATGAGGACTTTGGACCCTTTGGGAGAAAGTAATTGTCTGGATGCTGCCATTGAGCCCACACCGTGGATGAAAGATGGGTAGTTTTCATCAAAGCATAAGAAACCAGGAATGAAGAACACACACCATGTGTGAGAAGATGCTTGTGGTCAAGTCACCTAATGGGCCTTTAGTGACAGGGACCATGGTAGCCTTAAGGGACAAAACCAACTGAAAATTCATTTCTGTGTCTCAGCTTCTGTGGTTGCCAGTGAGAACACTGGTTTGTTCTGTATCATTTCCATAAATGACAGATTTTCTACCTTATTGTTGTTGTTTTAACATGATTTGTTTTCCTGTCCTCTGCTGTTCTTTCCACCTTCTGCAAAGGATCCTGCCCCTTCACAGCATGTCCACACAGACAGTCAATTCAGTATGCAGCATAAGAGAGTGGGTGAAAATCTCCACAGGGGTTGTGAAAAGCGCTGCTGACAGAAGAAAAATGGCTCTGTCAGGGGCAGATCCTCCTGCCACTTGTTCTTGCTCCAGCGCTTCCACCAAGAAGTTTCCTTCCCTGTATTTATGCTGAGTGCCAGATGAACTACTGCTGTGCCTCTGCTCTAACTCACAGGTCAGGAAAGGGAAGCAAAAAGACCATGAAAAACACATGGTCTTTGTTTTTAAATATTTAGAAAAATGCTCCAGTGCTGCACAGGGACCCTTGGTACAGTTTCAATGCTCTTTTCTTTCTCTGCTGGGTATAACAGTGCCAGCTAGTATAAATTTGGAGAGCAGTTTCTATGATCCAAGCACCTATTAACGTGAACTTTGCTGAAACCATCTCTATTTTACAGGTATCTCTGGAGAAACTTCATAACAATTTTCTGGTTTTGGGCTTAACATGAATTAGTGAAAAGTGCTATTTCATAACACCCTTCCTTCAGCTTATAAGTACTTTCTTAATGCCCAAGTGATATTTAAAGAGTACCACTCTCAGATAGAACTTACTAGAAGCCTGGAAATTAAGGAACACTTCATCAGATGAAGTTAAATTGCCACAGTCTCACTGACTAGTAGTAGTATGGAAGATCATTCCCTGTGTACTACCCAGCCTAGGAAAAAGCAATATCAGGCTCTGTGATCTGAAGGTATCTGCTGTATGGCCTTCTCTCTACTGGATATATATATATATATATAACTATATATAACTATAAGAAAGTTGTTGTTTGGTATCTATTCCATCAGTCATTCCTTCCACCATACAAAGCTCCTTTAACACCAACCATTCTTTCACAAGAAGCTTTGCATCACACTGTATTTCTAGTGATAATTACTCCATTACCTGTTCCATCAACCTCTTCCATTGGTCAACACTTCCAGGTTCTAAAAAAAACTTGGGGTAAGAACTACATCTTCTCTTACCCCAATACTCCTATACCAAGCATTTAAGTTGGGTATGACACCAGTGTTATTGATTTATGTTGATTTTTCTTTGTTAAATGGGTGCTCTGTTTCACTTGTGAGTTTACTGTACTTCCACAAAGGCTGAAGCAATTAATACAGAAAATGGTAAATCTTCAAAAGCTTTGGGGTTCTGCCGGAAATAATGTGCTGTATGAATTTTCCAAAAGTAGATGCAGAGTCTAGTGAAGGTCTGCCAAAAGGAGTTTAAAGCTCAGATACAGCAATAAGTTTGGCAATCTATAGGTCTGAGTTGGAGATCTAGCAACACATCCATTCCACCAGCAAAACTTCGTTTTTCAGCCGAGGTAACAGTGGAGATGCATGAACATGACGCTTTTCCAAAGCCAAAAGTGTCTCCTGCAAAGAGTTTTAAACCTGCACGGACCTCTCAACCTACTTGTGCTCCAGAGAAAGAGTCTCAATCCACAAATTCACCAGCACTGACAATGGGAAGCTTCCTTTCAAACAGCCAGTTCCCCTTTCAGAAGCCTGTCAGCCATTCAGTACCTGCTCTATTATTCTCTGTTGAGCCTAGTTTTCAACATCACAATCTATTGTGGCTCCCATCACTTCCCTTGAATGACAAGCTAAGAGCTCTCAGCTCCCACACTCCATAGAAAAATGCAACTGTTTCATTCAAGATGAAAAGAGACACCAGAATGTCCTACCTGCAGCAATCCCCATCTTCCCATCCACAGACACGGACACAGCCGTGCTCACGGTCACCACTTGCGGTAGGTCACCTCCCTCTGCCAAGACACAAACACAGCAGGCTTGGTTAGCTCACCACCAGAGAGGAGTAAAATGCAGCAGGAGCAGCTTGCTCACACATTTTCTCATCCAGGACAGTGTGTACACATGTATCAACTCTAAAATATCCCAGAGTTTCGAGGGCTGCATCTTTCAAGACACATAAGCAACGTTAACGGGTTATGAGTAGATTTTATTTTTTTTTTTTTTTGCCTTTTAGATGATGTCTCATGATAAAAGTAGCATCCTCAGCGTAAAAGAAGTGTACAAGGCCAGGCTGGATGGGGCTCAGAGCAACCTGGTCTAGTGGAAGGTGTCCCTGCAGGAGACACACCACCTAGCAGGGTGGGTGGAACTAAATGATATTTCAGCCTCAAACATTCCGTGATTCTAAGATAAAATGTAAAGGTTTGGCCTCCTCGATTTTGGACACGTAGAGCCTCTCTTAGGCCAGAAAGCTGTTCTGCTTAATGCACCATCTAAACTCTGTAGACAGAGGAGAAGCAGGACATGTAATTCTGACAACACTTGCACAGTAAAGGCTGGGCTTATGTCTAGCTCAGTTACCCAAGCCAGACCAGCACCACAAACTGCAGAGGCAGACAAAGCACTCCCAGGTACTTCCAGGGTGCACTCCATTTTAGAAACAAGGTCCTCTGGGACTTCAAACTCTGTTATGCCCCAGGGTCTCCCGATTATCTTTGAGCTGCTGTTTTAAGCATCCTGTAAGTCCTGTGTCACATCTGCCAGCCCTGTGTAGATCTCCCAGCTCCCACAGGGCATTTAAAATAACATGGCTGGATAGGCTTAAGCAACTGAACCCAACCTCCTCTGCCTGTGTAACTCCAGTTGTTTCAGTCTGCAATTGTCCATGTGGCAGATCCCATTTCTGTATTTTTTTTAAAGTTATTAGATTAGCTTCAGCTGGGGCACCTCTTCTGGAACTGCCAGGGGACAGTTTAAAGGTCAGTATGATCGATCTGGTCTGTAACTGATTCTCTCCTTGCATGCTGCATGGAAATCTCTTGCTTAGACAGATGCATCAGGGATTCTTTCTTTCCCAACAGCTCCAGCATTTGTTACTGCTTTCCATTTCTGCTTTCATCATTCTAGGTGGTACCCAGTGTGTCCATAGCACAATTCAGATTCTACCACAGTTTAGCCTGGAGGCTCTCACTGTTTTTTGATTTTTGGACCAAAGCCTCATTAACCTGCTCAAGGGTGTCAGAAATAGGAAAACCCTCGTGAAACACTACCCAGCCAACTTATGCTCACATGCCTTGGGCATGATCCTGCCTTTATGTTGAATCTCAAATGTCTTGTTCTTCCTCGGATGGGACAAAGAAGCAAAATACCTGTAATGTCTCTGGAAAAAAAATCTCATCCAACACACGAGAGATCTGGGCTGCAAGAACAGTTCTACCTGACATGCAGAGGGTTCCCTGATGTCTTTTTATCTCTGGGACTTTTGGACACTGGAAGGAGGTGCCCTGGATAAAGTATTCTGATGACCTGCAGTTGTTCCCTGCTGGTTTCCTTCACAGCAGGTAGCTCTTGGGGCTCTTCCTTCTTATATGATTAGAATTCCATCAGCCATGAAAACCCCTTGTCACTGGGCAGGGAATCGTGGAAAACATGAAAAGGGGACTTCAGCATCTAACAGAATTTAATAAGAAACTGGGTGACCTATTTTGGCTAAAAGGTAGGGCAGCCCTGCTTCACTGGATGTCAAGGAAGGGCCTGGACTTTCCTTTACAGTGAACCCCTGTGGCTCAGAAGCACTGAGTATTATTTCCTGGCTCTTTCCAGGTATATTGTGTGATCTCATGGATCACAGTCCCTCTAAACCCAGCTGCTCATCCCTAAAGAGACTACTAATCTCCCTTAGAGTTTAGGGTACAAGGTCTTCAGGGTCATATACTACTTCTTACAATGTGCCTGCAGGGTTTCCAGGTGAATGGCGTTCTAGACTTGATTGAAGCTTCTGACCAATAGCCATGTAAAACAAAAACTAGTGGCAGCTACGTGTTTTCTGTGTTTATGCATAACTACCCATTACTTCTAAGAAAGCCACAGCAAACCACAACCCAAGTGCTAAGTCAGGAGTGACTGCTGTGGGTAATGGTTGCCCTAGGAAGTCCCACAGGGTGTCACTGCCTGGTTTTCTAACCCATGCCCTATTCCAAAGAGCAAATGTTGTGACATATGCAGGGGAGTAAAAGGTCCTTCCTGCCTTCTCTCCCCCTCCCTCCACACTTGACTTTTAAGTGATATTTAAGGGTGCTGGGCAGAGAGAGGCTCTTGTGAGAGAGGTTTCAAGTATTTTCTCATTCCATCCCTCCCGCTTTACATCCTGGTTCATCTCTTGCCTTCAAGCCTGGTTTTCTTCACTTTGCTACTTGCTTTCCCACCCACCAGCCTCCCACCACTGCACCACAAAAAGCTTTAACAGCTAAAGTGCCAAGCTCCATGACAGAGATGAAGAGCTAGGGGCCAGGGAGGAGCACAGAGGGGATTTCTGCTTTCTGTGGAGGAGTCTCACATGAATATTTTGTTTTGTTTGTTTCTTTTTAGGCTCTTCTGTTCTCTTCCAGCCTTTGAGGAGGTCCTGGCTGGCCCTGCATACTCACAGGAACCAACACCCTAAACAACAGACATTGAAAAGCTACTCCTTGCTTTCCTCTAGTGTTTGAACTTCTTTATTGATGCTACATTCTAGTAGGAAGGATGCAGGGCACCAGTGCTGTGGAAAAGCCTTTTCCCCACCCTTTTCCTCTGCCATCTTCCATAACAAACCCATCCATGGAAAGTGGTGATGGAAAAAATGACACCCTCTAAACTTAGACTTCCTGACTGAGTGTTGATGGTCCCTCATCTGTGCCAGCTGCTACTGTCATCCAGTATAGCTGATGTTCCCTCCCAAGCCTGGTCACACCTATGTGTCTCATTCCTTCTGCAACACCTTGCCTGTTCCCTTCTCACGTTTCATGTGTTCTCCAGTTCCACGTGTAACTTCTGTTCCCACAACTCCCACCTCCCTAAATCTTTCCATCTACCCAAGCCCTGCATTTCCACGCATCCTTCACCTCCTCTGTGACTCTGCATTACACAGCCCTGACTGCCTTCCCCAAAACTTGTAGCTTTACCTTTCTGCTCTGACCAGTATCTCGGCCACGACCTCTGTGCCTCTACACTGCTGTGAAGGTAACACCCAGCGGTCAGGTCTTAGCAATTCCCACCAAGCGGGAAGCAGCCATAAAGGCATCGGGATGGGCGTGGTGCGGGATGCAAGATGTGAAAAGCTTTCTCTTTCTCTCTCCTCTGAGTTCAGGCTGGGGTTACCTGAATCGTCTTCCGAGACAATGCTGTAGATGAAGCTCCCGGGGGGATGCTCAGCCGCCCGGCGGTACCACAGAGGGAAGTGGTCCATAGTGAAGATACTTTCCTTGTCCTTCTGTGTCAGGAATTTCCTGCCGGGAGAAGAACCCAGGGCGGCCGCTGTTCAAGGGCTGGAGGGCGTGCCCTCCTCGGGGGCACCGCAGCGCGACCCCCGGGGCTGGGCACATCGCCCTCCTCTCACCGCCCGGGGCTTACCGAGCGAAAGGGGCGCACGGTGTCCCCCCGGGGCAGTGCCGGGCTCCCCCTCACCGTGAGGGGCGGATGCTCCCGGGCCCGGTGCCGCCGCCAGGTGCCGCTGTTGGCCCGGCCGAGCCCCGCGGCGGGCGGTGCTGCCGCCGATTCCCGGGACCTGCGGCTTGGAGCCCGGGAAGGGCGGGATGAGGGGGCATCCCCCTGCCCCGCCGGGGCGGGTTACCCCGCGGGGAGCAGGGGCAGGGCCGGGAGTGCCACAGGTGAAGCGCGGCAGGTGGGAGCGGGCGGGAGAAGGGAGCGCACGTGGCGCTGGAATGTGGCCGTGAGTTACCGCAGGGGAACGGGGAGCAGGTGAGGAAAGGGGGATTGGGCAGTCTCCTAACAAAAACCACCCCAAGCGTAAGGTCGCGCTACTGTAGCCAAATCCCGATCTCCTCAGGAGTCCCTCAGAGTGGAGACCTCATAACAACCTTCCAGTATCTGAAGGGGACCGCAGGTACTCCTTCATTAGGAGCTGTAGTGATAGGACAAGGAGTAATGGGTACAAACTGAAAGAGGGGAAATTTAGGTTGAGTATTGGGAAGAAATTTTTTACTGCGAAGGTGGTGAGACACTAAAACGGGTTGCCCAGGGAGGTTGTGGATGCCCTGACCTTGGCAGTGTTCAAGGCCAGGTTGGATGGAGCTCTGAGCAACCTGGTCTAGTGGGAGGTGCCCCTGCCCATGGCAGGGGGTTTGGGACTAGTTGATCTTTAAGGTGCTTTCCAGCCCCCTAACATTCTATGGTGTGATGGAGGAACTGCAGTGCTTGAGCAAAGGGGTGCTCCTGAAGGCAGGAGGATGTGTCCTGGGGGCATGACAAGACAAACAGTGGATGCTCAGGAGGGACCTCGTGAAAATCAGGTCATTGGTTTCCCTGGAGGTCCCTACGGCTTGGCTGGCAAATCGCTTTGTTTTCAGGCTCTTGTTCTTCTGTATATTTTGACGTAATGATAATTACTCATTTATATGGTTCCTTCCTTTCAGGGGATTCCAGAAGCGCCTCCTGTGGGGCTCTGTCGCAGCAGTGTGGTGACTGTGGCTGTTTGAAAGCATTGAATGCTGCTCCTGATGAGCAGTGGGGGATAGGGAATCATCATATTAGCCTCCTGCAGCACACAGCGTTTTCTCCCTTGTTGCCAGAGACTGATGACTCTGAATTGTTCAGACTGCCTCAAAAAACATGAGGGGTGTCACCTTTCAGGCACAGCAGAGCTTGAATGTAGGACTTATGTTTGGGGAACTTGGGGACAGTGAAACAGTTGCCAAGAAGTTAATGACCACCATGAATATGGTCCCCTTCTGTTCCATCTGCTGGTGTGCCTCTGTGACCTGTCCTTTCTTACAGCAGCGTGCACCAGCCTGCACATTCAAAATGCAACAGAATGCAAACTATACCCTTTCCATGTCAAAACCCTCCACTGAACACATGCTTTTGCCTTGAGGGAGAGGACAAGAGAACGAATTGTATGTGACAGATGTCAGTCACATCACTTAATGCCTCACTGGAAGGCACTGGGATGCTGCTGCGATGTGGGCAATGTAGGAGGCAGAACAGAATAAATGTGGGAGAGGAATTGAGACAGAAAGATCAAACATAGCCAAGCTGGAATGTCGCCGGGCCACTGGAGTGCAGAGAGCCTTTGCACTGCAAAATGGTCCTGAGGATATGTGGTAACTGTGGGCATTTTCTGCATTGACTGACTGAAGTCAGGAATGATTGAAGGTTTCCATTTAAATGAATGCACTTTGGGACAGTATTTTAAGAAAAACTTGAAAGGACCAGAGGAAGACAAAGGCCCCCTAACCTGACTCTCCAAATCAGCACCAATACTGTCAAGGTGTTGTTTTCATTCTGTTTCTGTCTCCCTAAATACATTTCTAAGGCTGGTGGTGATTTCGTGCTGCCCCTTCAGAGACACTGAGAGAAACCCCTTAATCAGTTTAGGAACTTACCTGTTGGAAATTTTCTCAGAGCCCACATAGAGAGCACTCCTCATAAGTCCAGCCCGAGTGCCCAGAAAAGCCATCTCAACACCTGCCTCACTGTCCCTGTGGAACAGAAACACACAGGCAGTAGCAAAACACCCTTGCCCCAGGGTGGGTAGCCTTTCAAACTAGAAGCCACACCTGAAGACATGGTTAATTTGCAACATAACCCATTTACACCAGGAGTGACAGTGGTTCCTCCCTGCTAATGGCAAGAGGTGGTTGCTGGCTAACAATTGGCAGGCTTAAGACTTGTACTTAGGTTCACACCTTTGAAGTTTGCTCATTTCATTCCTTTTAAGTAGATCACAAGCTCCTCTCCCCCTGCTAACCCTGCTCCAGGCTACCCTGAGGCTGAAGTGAAGGAGAGGAACTGCAGAGAGAGAATGGCTGGATGCAGAGGATGGGCAGCATAGCAGAATGTCTCTGAAGAGAGTGTGTTGGTGTAGCTGTTTAAGAGTGTACTGATAAATGGGTGGGTACCCTAACATGATTGTCACTGGCTCAACCTCTGTTAGTGGTAGGGATACCAGTAACCAAAACAGGAGCTCCGTGGCCACATATCTGTGTAAGCAACATATTGTCTGCTGAAAGAAGATCTGTGTGACATGATACAAGATACTACAAGCAACAGGTGCATCACTGGAAATAATAAAGTAGAAAGTTGTTTAGTGAAGCCAGCCTGTCCACTACCTTCCTGAGGCTCAATCTGAAGGCATCACCAATAGAGACAAAACCAAAGTACCTTTTCTTCCCTAAAAAAAATCCCTCACCAAACTAAAGGCTGTCCCAAGGAGGCCCAGCCTACTGGAGTTCACTCCTGAGAGACACTTTTTGGGTTATTTCTAAAGCTATTGAGCTATTTCTATCAGCCTTTTGAGCTTCTTGTATGGTGTACAAGGCTCTGTGACTGTTTCAGGCACTGCCTAAGGCCATATACTCTGAAGATGCCTCTTCAATGGTGTTCTATCCGTATTTATTTCTCATACACTTACATGGACATATTGAGGGCTAATGTAGTCCAGTAGGCCTCCATGGGTGCAGTAACCACTGCATCAAACAGCACTTCCTGGACCAACTCCTCATCACCTGAGAAAGAGGGAGAACAAAAATCAGGAAAGAAAGACATGTTCCCACCTAGGTGTTTTAGAGAGTCCCTTGGTAAGGAACATCTATCTGGCCAGGAAAATGGAGAAATGTGGCACAAAAGGAGACCTCCCATCACAGGGCAGAGAAGAGGACCTACCCCCCTGGATGGTAGAGAGCACAGGAACAGATGTTACTGCCAAGATCACAGAATCACAGAATCAATTATGTTGGAAAAGACCTCTGAGGTCATCAAGTCCAACCCATGACGGATCATCACCTTGTCAACCAGACCATGGCACTGAGTGCCATGTCCAGTCTTTCCTAAACACCTCCAGGGATGGTGACTCCATAATCTCCCTGTGCAACCCATTCCAATTTCCAATCATCATTTCTGTGAAGAATTTCTTCCTAATATTCAAAATCATCAGACCAGTTCCCCTGCAAACTTGGTGGAAGGGTGGTGCCCAAAAAAGTATGGGCAAGTGAGAGGCTTTCAAATGAAGTTACTCATTAGACCTTCACTCAACCATCTCCTTTAATGAACAGGCCACTGCCTGAAATCCCTGCCTTGACTTTTCTTCTGGGTATCCCATAGAGAGGATACCAGCCACCACGTTCCACTCAAGAAGCTTCCTTCAAAACCCCTAGTGACTTCTTTATGGCCTCTACTCTGTTCCTGTGCTCACCGGCTTCTCTTTTAACCCTCCTTCCTTCCTGTAAGTCTCACAAAACACTGTCCTGTCCTGGTTTCCACCAGGTGCTCAAGCCAGTCCAGGCCACCAGTCTAATCCACTTTGGAACTAAGAAGTGATTAGGAAAGTTTGAAGTATCGTCATGTGCTAAATGACTTATCCCCAACCCCCATTTCTTTGACCTGCTTCATTATTGTATTGCCCTGCTTGCATTAATTCTCATTCTAATGAGAATATGATGACCATCATATTGCAGAAATGCCCCTTTCAGTGCTGTTCTAGATGGAAACACCCCCACCATTTCAGTGTTTCTGGGTTGATATTCCAGTCTCCCTTAATGTTTAATCTCAAGTACACCAAACTTTCTTTGTCACAGCTCTCAGGACCTTCTTTCCATCCTTGTAATTCAAACCTCAGAATCAGAGCTCACCACGAGACCTTTCCCTCTCCAGACCCCATATGTCTAAGATGTGTTCAAATCATATTTGTTTTTCCTCCACAGCACTTCCAAGTCTGCATGTCTCTCATAATCAGTTCTCCTGAAACTTTCCTCCTCTCTGGCCACTTGAGCTGATACATCTCCTCTTTCCAGCCTGCTCTAAGGAGAGTCAGGTGGGGGTCCACTCACATTGTGCAAAGAGAGGCAAAATTACTGGATTACATTTGATTTTAGTTTTAAGAGATTCCCATTCTTGTGCCAAAGGTTTGTGCCTCTCAGCTGCAGCATTACGTGCAAAATCTTACGCTTTGCACAACTAAAGGGACATTCTGAAGGACATCCTAAAGGTAAATTGCTGTAAGGAGTTCCCATGCACAGCTGCCCACCTCTGCCCCCTGACAGAGATCTCACTGTGGTGGTGCTGTACCGGCTGCCCGTGTGGCTACGTGTTGTCTGGAGAACGGGACCTGGTGCAGTGGATGAGCACCAGGGGGAGCAGGAAAGACAATAATTCTGTGACAATTTTTTACCCCTAGATCAGTTACCTGTTGTGTTTGGAAAACAAAGGTAATCATCCTTGTTCTGAAAGAACCCATCTCTCTAGATGGCACTGTGAACCCTTGGAGGATGATGACTGGGACCCTGGGGAGCTGAGTAGTCTCTAGTTTTCCTGGCTCCTCCTGGCATCGCCCCACCTAGCCCAGCTGGTCAGTCTGTCTTAAACATGGTTTGCAGCCCCTACCAAGCTCTTTTCAAGCCTTTCACCCCTC
Source organism: Corapipo altera (assembly GCF_003945725.1). NCBI lineage: Eukaryota > Metazoa > Chordata > Aves > Passeriformes > Pipridae > Corapipo > Corapipo altera. The sequence goes on along the minus strand of NW_020884873.1, from coordinate 5,875,482 downwards.
AGTATTTCCTATGCTGAGACCTCTAATAAGGCTGAGTTACATGTCAGCTTTGAAATGGAAAAAGAATCCACTGACGGAATCAAGGGAGTGGATTCTCTGTTCGTTTCCATTTGTGAATTACTCTGGGCTTGAGTTCTGCCCTACCTGTGTGAACAGGTACCAAAAGAGCTCAGTCTGACACCAATCAGTTTGTCATAGTCCCCTCTCCCCTGTGATGGGTACAGGAAAAGGCCCTTTCAGTGCCTGGGACTCACATTCCAGGTCAGCGTCCTCTCCAGTGAGGAAACGGATCACAGCCTCCAGCTGGCTGAGCTTTCGGTGGTCTGGATCAATGTCGGTGATGCAGTAAATCCTGGTGGGAGGGGAAGAAGAAGCAAGGGTAAAGAGAAACCACAGTTAACCAAGTGGTCCTGGAAAATAATAACTGCAAAAAAAAATTCAGCAAGAAACCTGGGTTTGCAGAGATTTTGCCACTGCTGCATGGTGTGTCCATTCAAAATCTAACAGTGTAGCTGTAAGTCAAACCCTACCAGTAAACCAAACACCAATTAACCTGACTGCTGAGCTTGGTAGGGCTGCTGTTATGGTCTTCAGCATAAGCTCACAATGCAAAACAGCTGTCCCAAATCCTCTCAGCAGTTCTCTGTATTACGTGTTGTGTAAGATGTGTGCATGTGCCTATATAGACAATAACAATGTGATGGAGAGACCTGAGAAGCAGAGGGTCGTGTGTAACATGAGTAAGACCAGACCAGGAGCAGAAAAAATGAGAGACAGAGAAACAAAATGTGAAATGAGGAATGATCTTGCAGTATGATATGGTGACAAGAAAATCTGTCCCAAGGGGACACCACTGCAGGAGCCTCTGGACACAGTTTGGGGAGAAGCAGAAGAATATGCTACAAATGCTCTGCATTATAAAAGAAACCACTCTTCTAATCCTGCTTCCAATTTTGACCACTCCATTGTCAGGAGAGGAAGGGGTTATAAGAGAGAATTACAACTCATAAAGGGGCTGAAAGGAGTGATTTATGAGAGAAGTCTAAGAGAAATTAATATGTAAAGTGTGTAAGCTGACACACCAAGTCAGGAGTAGAAGAAGGAGAAGTCACTGCTTGTGTCTCAAATGCGCTGCCTGTGAAACTTAGCAGTGTAATGAGAGGTGAGAAGAGGTGGAGGGCTTCTTGAATATAGTTATTTTGGCTTTGATACAGACTGGGTTCATGTGACTGAGTGTAACTGAATGTTGGGTTCATGAAAACCCCAAACCTCACAGCAATAAATGGAAAGTGCCATGCTTCACCCTGTTTCATATCCAAACCAAGCAAAACTGTAAATTCTGCTTGCTATTGAAACAGGGGTCATAAATCACCTCCATGTTCACTAGAAATTAGGTCTAGGCTCAGTTCAGAAGAATGCCAACCAAAAATAAGCTAGGATTTAAAAAAGCATTTCAATCTTTCACCAAGCTTGCAACAAAATTTCCTGTCAGCTCTGACATACTGTAGGTCTTGTAAAACAATTCTGAGCGACATGAGGGGAAAAAATAAGTCTGAGCAGAGAAGACTGAGGATAAATCTCAGATGTTTGTTAGCACAGTAATGTGCCAGGTCTTGGTGGGATCTCCCAGAGGAAGAGGTGGAACTGAATTGCCTGGAGACAATCAGGTACAGTCCCTGAAGAGCGCTGCTTTTTCTCTAGGCCACAGAGGGTGGTGAATGCAAGCCACATTGCTGGGAAGTTCGCCCAAATATCGTGACAAAGTCCTGTGTCACTGACTGGATTTCCTCCACTTACCATTCATTTGCTAAAGACAAGTCTGGTTGGAGCAGGTCATGCAAACCTGAAAGCAGATAATACATGGAATATTCAGTTAGGTACCAGCCAGATACAGGCTGTGGAGGAGAAGTGAAGTGGTGAAGTTGAGAGTAGCTGCCTTGTCCCTTGGGACAGCATGGTGCTTTCTGATTAACCTACCTTCTTCCACCGAAGTGTTCCCCAGCAGAATGTACTCCCCGTGTCCCCTGGACAGCACAACACCCAGGCTGGAGGCAGGAGGGAAAACAGAGGACTTGTCAGCAAGGAGAGGTGTCATTCCTAAACATGACGCTGCATTCCCTGCAGTAACAACCCTTAAAGACATTAACTCCCTCCACAGCTATTAAAGAAAAGAAAATCATCAGAAGAGGATTAAGTGAGATCCGATTTCAGCACAAGAGGCAAAGGAACCTGTCTGTAGAGCTGAAATGAGGCATTTCTGGTGATAATTTTTTAGCCAACATTGTAGATTCAGGTCAATGATAACATTACTCAAATCTGTGCCAGTTTCAAATCATTTCAACTGGGAAAAAGAAAAACCAACCCACAAGCAATCACACACACATGCTTTGCTTGATTTGTTATTTGATTTTTTATAATTTTCAGTTTATAACAGTGTTGTTTTTTTTAAAGCCATACACCAGAACATAAACCATATTCAGTGGAATGGAAAATTGAAGATGTCTTATTTCTCTGAAACGAAACATGATTCACCTAAGGCATAGCTTTTGTATTCTGAACTTCAGATAAATCATAATATTCCTTTTGAGTTGACCCCAAACAATATTTTGACCGCTATAGGAACAAAGAAGTCAGTTATTCACACTCTTCTGCTCATGAATGGTAGTCAGTTTTATGAAGAAAAGGGACCAGTCTGCTGTCCATGATTCATGATCTTACTTCTGATACATTGTGTTGATGTCACACAGTCCTTGCTCACCTGAAGGGTGTGCCACTGATGTCCGTGAAGAAATAATCATTGGTGAGGAAAAGAACTCGTTTCTGGAATAAGAGCAGGAATAAGGAAAGTGAGAGACCATCTGACAGACCAAGAGCATAGTGGTGATGGGGACCTGGGATATATGTCCCCAAGGCTAAGCCAAACATGTACACCCTGCTAGGGCTGGCTGGAAGCAGGGATGAATGTGCAGTATTCAGCATATCCAGCTCTTTCAGGATCCAAGCAGCCACTCTGTCTTTCCAACTAGGGCTTCAGTTAAACCTTTCTTTGCTCTGGGGCTCCTGCACCGGTTGCAGGAAAGGGTGGGGGGAAGCTGCCCTCCTTCTCACACCCTCCAAGCCAATGTGCTGGGGCCCTACTGCTCTTTTGCCATACACAGCAACCTTGACAGCTTTGCACATCATCATCATCATCATCATCATCATCATCATCATCATCATCTCCAGCAGGAGGGGGGCTCAGTGGGGCAGGTAGAAAGATGGCAAACCTATCCACTGTGTGTGTGGGCAGCCGGGGCCAAGTCTCCCCACTCCTCTGGGAAATTCTAATATTCCTGACCTTTGCTTTCATGCCAAATTGGGACAAAACATTAGCATATTCCAATTTTGTTAAAAAACATCAGTAAAAAAAATTTACGTTTTAAATATGGAAAAAAAAGTGCTGATTCAAATCCAAGCCGTTTTGATTCACGTGCAAATATTTTTTTCAGACTGACATTTCAACTGAAGACATTTCAGATTATTGAAAGCTGCTTCAGAACTTCATCTGTTTGCCAGACTAGCCTTTTCCTGTAGGAAAGTGTTGATTTCAGTGGAACTCTTTTCCAAAGGAGAAAAGTTTTTGGAAAGTTTCTGTCCAAGCCTCATGCCAGTATATGAACCCTAATATGTTTAAAATCCTAGACCCAGCCTGAAAACGAGGTGAGAGGATGTGTGTGGGAGACAGGGGAGTGAACACAGAAAACTCAGTGTTCCCCAGGGAGAGCTGTGCCTGCTCTAACCTGCTCAAGCCGTGCAGCAGTGGAAGTGGAGCGAGGCACAAAGGACCAGCCAGCTCCAGCTCCACAGCCAGCACCGAGTTTGTGCTTATTGGGCTGATGGGGATGGGGGATATTTTTAGGTGAGGAGGTGGCAGGTGGCTCAACCCCTTCCCTCCTCTCTCTCTCTCTCTTCATGTCTGGCAGCTCTATACTGCTGAGCAACAGGGTCTTTTGCTGTGCCAAGATCACACAGAATCACAGAATCATTTAGGTTGGAGATCTCTAAGATGATCGAATCACCACCTTGTCAACTGGCCCAGAGCACTAAGTGCCACATCCAGTTGTTTCTTGAACATCTCCAGGGATGGTCACTCCACCACCTCCCCGGGCAGTTCATTTCAATGTTTAATAACTCTCTCTGTGAAGTTATTCCTCCTGCTGTGCAAGATCTTCCAGAGTGCTGTGATACCCCTGAAGAATGTGGCATGGTGGTGTTTTGAGGTGTTACAAGAGCTATTAATCCTTCCTTTTGTTGCCTGCCTGATCTGATGGTGGAGGCAGGGAGGCATGGAGAAGAAGATCTGGCCACTACCTGAGACCCTTTCCTTTAGTAGGACTTGTCCTGCTCATCCTTTGCTCCCTGACCTGCCCCTCTTCTGCTCATGCAACCACTCAGCACCTGCAAGTTGAGGGAGGGAGGGCAAACCTCTTTTTGGGCAGGAGGAGAGAGTGGGTGGCCAGCCTGCTCCAAGACAGCTGGAGGTATCACCCCTTATCCATGGAATGGAAGAGAAGCAGAGGCACCCTTGAGCCAGGCAGGGCTGAGGATAGTCAGACAGGACTTTGCTATACAGGGAGAATCAAGGGAGAAGAGCGTGGGCACGTTGGCACCATGATAGGATAGCTCACTACCATCCCCTGCAGCCTGGGAACATGAGTATTTCCAGTTTTGGTTTTGTCACTGTACTAGGTATCCAGTCCTGGTTATTGCCATTACCAGTGGTTTGCCACAGCTCCTACCCCTGTCCTCACCCTTTTGCTTTCACAGTCACAACTCTTTTGTACTCCAGCTGCAAGCAAAGACATTTTTGCCACTTGATCTCTCTAAAAACCGCCTCTTGTATTTGTTCCTTATCTTCCCCTCTCTGTCTCACTCTGCTCTCAGTACCTTCCTGAGATCAGCCTGGGAAATCAGTGTTTACGTGGCTGACAGAATAATTTCTATCTCTTCATTCAGGCCTTCTCTCTGTAGTCTGACTGCCTCCTTCTCTTTGTTTCAAGGCTCTGTCAGCACTTTCTTTGTTTCAATGCTGATCTGCTTCATCAGCTGGCAGGGTAAAATTGGGAATTGCTGAATTTTGTTTCTGGTTCCCACCGCGTGTATTCCAATAGTAGTAAAACTGTCACATACTTCAGTTTCCTATTGTGCTTCATAAGGCTTCCAGAGTTGCAGAATGAAACAGGTAATACCTCTTTACCAAGGCTACTTTTTGCTATCTTTCCCCCCCCCCCCCCCGAGTAAGGGAGCAGAAAGATGTCTCTAAAATATTGAACTAAAAAGATATCACTGGATGACTCAGAAGAAGTGTTGTTGAGGGTGCACAAAAAGGTTAAGCTAGCAAAATAAGCAATCTAGACTTACAAATAATAGAATTTGCTTGAAAACCTTGATTGCTTTTCTGACAGAATAACTAAGGTAGAGGAATGAAGGAAATAAAGGACATGCAATGTATTTGGGTTTATATAAAGCACTTGAAACAGCTTCTCATGAAATTTTATTCTAAGGAATCTGTTAAAGTGGGCTTAAATAAGATATGGAGTGAGAACCAGCTGCAGCATTGTAAACAAAAAGAGACAGTAAACAACAGGCCATCAAGGGAAAAAGATCTAATGAGAGGAACAGACAGACTCTGCCTTAGCAGCCCTTATGTACAGGGATCTGTAAGACAAAATAAAACAACATTTCTCTGCATACTGAATAAAAGCTGCAACAGACCTTAAAATTAGAAAGGCTGGATGAAGAGGAGGAGTGGGTTTCATGTGGAAAAATGACAACTGGAAAAAAATAGCGAAGAAATACAGAAGTGAAGGCGGCAGTTCCAGTGGAGCTGGGGGAGGTAGAAAAAATTGAAGGGACAGCAGAAAGGAGATTTGGGGCTCCTTTTTCAGAAATATAATATTGCAGAAAATAGATGCTCTCTAAAGAGCATCAGGGAAACAGAACTCTAATTCAGCAAAGCTCTAGTGCTTGTGGACCAGAAATGATAAAAGACATGAAGATAACAAACACAATGGCTGAATTGCTTGGACTGAAAAATGTGCAAATATTTCAAATGTAGATGTTGGCAATGCCCGGGAGAAGAAAGGCAAAGGCATTGACAGGAACCTGAGAGTTGTAAACACCAAGAATAGAGAGAGAAAATGTAGTGACAAGATCTAGCAGTACAACCATTCAGAGGAAACAAAGGGGTGTCTTCATTAGGAAGTGGCACTATTTTCAGCAGTGGCTGTGAGCAGTTTGTTGGAATTGGTGCTGACTGTGGCTTAGCATGGGAGCAGTTCAGCCAGCCACTGAAAAAATTACTCTCTGTAAAGGATGGAAAATTTTCCTGAAATATGGAAGATTTCTGGGCAGTGTAACTTGCAGGACTCTGGAATACTTCCTAACAGGAAATGATGAAAGCCAAAATCTTTAAGAGAGTTAAATAAACCTGAATGAAAAAGTACCAGTGAACATAAATGTACAAGATAATCTTGCACTGATTCCAAGGGAAGATGTATAACCCTACCCTAGAGCTGGTAGGGAATGTTCAAAAGTCTACATTTCGCTAGGGCTTTTCGTAAAACATCTGCAAATATTTGCATAGAAATTTAATCCTGGACCTGGATAAAGGAAATCATATTCTGACAAAGTGAGGGACAAAATTTTCATGAGAGGTTTTGGGTAGGGAAAGGGAGTGGCAAAATAGTCTCCAAACGTCTTTCTGTCTAGGTCAGATCTGCGTAATCTTCCCTATTCTAAACTCTTGAAGATCTCTGATTTCATTTCACAGCCCTATAAACAATGAACAACATGCTTTTTGGCTTTGCCTGGAAAAAGTAGGGGGCTGAGAGGCATTTCCAATAATTTCCTAAGAGCAGAATATTGGTAGGTGTAAGGAGCACTTCTAATGATGCTTTTTTAGATGTCTTTAGCACATGCGTTACATATGTGTTGAAACAATAAAATCCTCACACTCAGAAATGCTGAGCATTAAAACCACATCCTTTGTGGTTCTTCGGCATCCACTTCCCATCCACTCCCTTGTGTGACCTGAACAGAAGGATAATTTCTTACCCCTTTGTCCACAGGGACCTTCACATCCATAGAGAGGTAGCCTGTTTCCCCATTGATCATGGCAGTTCTCAGCTGCAGAGGTGAACAAGTTTAGTATTAGTGTCTCCAGGCAGGACAGGACAGGAATTAATAGAGTCACTTGTCATTAACATACAGTGGCTGGCAGAAAGAGTGACTGCAGCTTCCCTTTCCTTCCCAGCTCTTTCTTGCTTCATTTAAACTGAAAACCTGTTCTCAGTGGTCAGAATCCTTGTTCGGTCAAGCTGATAAGTGACACAGAGTAGTAATGGTTTATGCTGAAAGCCTGTTGATATGTCTTTTTAGCACAAAGAAAGGATGTGGAATCTATGAAATTGCCAGTCTGAGTTTCAGGCTTCACTGTTTGGCAGCCAGAAAGTCATTAGCACAGTGCTTTGAGAGCCTGGAAGAGGAGACAACTGAGAAACTCACTAACTCCCCCAGACCGAATCCAAAGCTCTTTGACATTTTAAAAACTGATTTATAAATTATAGGCTGTATTCAGCACCACTTCTGAGGTGCAGCAAAGCAGCTGTTTAGCGCAGCAAAGCAAGACTGTATGTCAGCAGGGTAGGCAGTGAGAAGACCTCTTTATTCAATCCAGTTTCCAAAATTTAATTTTTGCGGTGACTCCCAGCCTCTTGCAAGAAAGAGCCAGGAAATTTTTCCACAAGTGCAGAGGCTCTGACTTTAGATTCAGCCTGCCAGAGCATATCAGCCTATTGCTTCAACCTGGATAGAAAAAATAGGTGGGAAGTAACTTATTCATTCACACAAATTGTTTCCTTACTTCCAGAGACAGGCCTCCATTCAGGTGCTAGCCAGTCTCAACTGCATTTGCTTTACAAGGCCATGGCTTTGTTTACTATGGCTGTTTGATGTGGGTTATTTACAGACCTAGAATATAAAGCTCATGTTTCCCAAGGCCCACATCTTGGAAATGAAAACATTGACTGGTACTATTACTCCTTTTTGGCTAAGAGTGTTTGACCTCCTGCCAGAGCCACGGCATACTCTCTGTTCTGGTCTGACAGCCTGCAGCATTCGCTATGGGTTCTGGATTTAGAATCATGGAATATCCCAAGTTGGAAGGGACCCACGAGGATCATCAAGTCCAACTCCTGGCCATGCACAGCACAGCCCCAAGAATCACACCGTGTGTTGTCCAAATACTTCTTGAACTCTGTCAGGCTTGGTTCTGTGACACTTCCCTGTTCCAGTGCCCAACCACCCTCTGGGTGAAGAACCTTTTCTAATATCCAACCTAAACCTCCCCTGACTCAGCTTCATGCCGTTCCCTCAAGGGCCCCCCCTGTCACTGCTCACCAGAGAGATGGGATCGGTGCCTGTCCCTCTGCTTCCCCTTGTGAGGAAGCTGTGGACTGCTGTGAAGTCTCTTCTCAGTCTCCTTTTCTCCAGGCTGAACAAACCAAGTGAGCTCAACCACTCCTTATATGTCTTCTGCTGTAGACCCTCGACCCTTCTCCTTTCCCCCTCACACTACAAATACCCCTGTGTTGCTTCACAAGCAAGCCCAAACCCTTGCTGCTGCCTGGCTGCAGATAGTACCATTGTGCATCAGTTGGTATTTTCCAGACAATGCCATCTTCCCTCTACTAGATTTCCTTTTAGCAGCTGGCTGTATTACACATCATTAGCACTTGGGCATATTTTTCCAGTCGGAATTCGCCGCTTATCAGTGTTGCTGAGATTATACTGCAACTGATGTTGAGTCTGTCATTGATCTAATACCATAGCTACAAATCCAAGTGTTGAAACGTTGGCAGCTTTCTGCTGCAGTGGGTGTATCTTGAGAGTCTCTAGACTTGCTGAAGTCACACTGCAGATATACTTCACGTCACTGAATGTCTCTGTACCCTCGGTGACTGCAACCTTTCTTTCTTCTGGAAGGTGCAGCAGAGAAACACAAAGTGGCTTTGTTATTCATGCCTGTTTCATGACTTTTTTCCCCCGTGGTTAGTTTTATTCTGACTGCCTATGGACAAAAACCTTACATGTTGCATTGTATTTGCATTCAGGTATCAGTTATTTGGTCAAACAGGAGCCTGCTAGCCAAATAAATAGGAGAGCAAAGCAAAGTTCTCTTATTTCCTGGATTTTTTTTTTTTTTTTAACAGCAAACTAGGTAAAGAGGAACAGCTCTAAAAGTGGCTCCAGTGAGAGAAAAACTACAGTGGGAGCAGAGCTTGTGTAAGTCATCAGTGAACCTACACAAAGCCATTGGCAGCTAGCATCTTGGTGGTCCCACTACATGTAAACCCTCTTATTTTGTCTTGCTTTCCATGTTTCACACCCAGTTCTGCCGTGTTTTCTTTCTCAATTTGCCACTCTTCCCCTTCCCAAGTTCCTTTGGTGTACCCTTTGTACTTGGCCTGCACTAGTGGCAGTGGCTACTTTGATCCTGTTGCTGGTCAGTTTGTTTGTCCTACCTGTTTAAGTGGATATCTATAGCATCAGATCCGTTTATCTCAGCAGTCTCTCCTGTAATCCAGAAGCATCTGTCTCGCAGCTAATTCTGTCTTACTCCAAATTCAGTTCTTATCTTAGTAACTTAAGTATCTCTTTTCTCCTACTTCTTCTGAGTAAAATAAAACCAGTCACAGAGGAACCTCACTACCTTCTCATTTTATCTAGGTTCCTAGATATGCAAAGCAGTAATGTGCAGCTATTAAGATGCATGCTCTTTCTTATCTATCACTTTTTAATAATTTTTCTCAAAAGACAATAGAAAAAGTATTTTCTAATCTTTACCCTCTGGTCAGCTATTATTTTCAGTGCTTCTACACCTATGCAATAAGGTGATTTCTGGAAATTTGTTTTTCTTAAGTGTCTAAGTCCCTTATCCTCTTTGTCTAGTATTAATGGTAACTGCAAGCTTTAGACTCTTCTTGAATGCACTTTCTTCCTTGCTGCAGATCTCATTACTTGAGTGGTTTCAGCTATATCTCACATCCTGCATGTATGGGTAACATCACAGGACACTGCCACACTCCTAAAGCTACCTTGGATTTGTATTAAGGCAGCATTTGGGCCATGTATGCACAGACTGGCTCCGTGGAGCACCCTCCAAAGTGCTTCCTTCCTCGTGCCAGCACTTTCCCTCTTTGTTCCTTGTGAAGGTAAACTCATACTGGGATGGAAGACAAACACTTTGTAGAAGAGTTTCATCTTTTGGCCTCTTTTAGAGCACCAGCCTCTCTTACTCAGAGCCAGTCAGGCACAGAAAAAAACCAGGAGTGCCCACTGCTCCCCCATACCTTCCATACAGGCACACCAAGTAATAGAAAGAACTACAAAAAAGGCTAAATTCACTTTCTGATACTCACTATTTCCTCCTGGTCTTCCCATTCCACTTCTGAGAGATCTACACTGTTGTAGTTCGGCTTAGGCTTCAGTTTCTTTCCTTCTTTGTACTGGTGTTTATTGAAAAAAAAAAAAGAAAGAAAAAGAAAAAGAAAGAAAAAATACCCAAATAAGTGGCTAGATAACTTTCTAAACCAACCCTTTAAGAATTGGCTGAAAAATAGGGATGTCTCATTTATTCTCTGACTAGGAAGGCAGCATTTGTGCAGGTGCCTTATTGGTCCTATGTCATGTATTTCTTTATACAGGCAGTGAGGGGCTAGGAGAGTTCAAGTGGGAGAGGTTGATCCAGGAAGAAGGCAGGAACACAGGTAAACTTGCAGGTAAAGGCTATGGCCTCCTACTTCTAAACAGATCAGTGTAACACACTTGCCTCCAGAAAATCAGTTTTTTCCCTGCAGCTAAGAGTATAATCCTGTTAACATTATAACACCAGCAGGAGATCCTTCCTGACAGGAGTTAGGCTTTGACTCCACTGAGGGTAGACTTTTCACCTAGAGCTAGCTGTAATCTTCCAGGTGAGGGAAAAGGTGTGAAGCAGACCAGGAGAGGTCAAGTTAAGGTGGAAGGATAAAGCCTAGCCCTCGCCTAGCTTTGCCTTGCCCTGTCCCTTCTCTTCACATAACAAAGGAACTCCCTGTGCCAGTGGTCTCCCTTTGCAAAGCTGCCTTTTTGAAGACAGCTGCTGTGAAGCCCTATGGTGGCACTTTCTCTTGCTGGTGACCACACTGATGCTCAGAGCTGTGTGCAGGTAGATTTGTGCTGAGCAGCACATATAAGAAATGTAAAATCCCTGCATGCCTGGCTATCTGACTAATGAGGCCAGCTGCGTGTTTGCAAACAGATGGGTGGCCTGGAGCTCCCAGTGGCACCACGAGGGAGAAACACTGTCCTTATGTCCACTCCCTCAAGTCCCAGGAGGTGTTTGCAATCTACTGGTCTCTGAATGGTCTCAGACTCACCATGTTACTAAGATTGGTGGTACTGCACCCCGCTAGGCTCAGAATCCTAAAATGTCCATATCTGCTGGGTAGTTATTACTGGGGTGTTACTCATGCTGAATCTCCTTGTAGGAGATATGCCTGAGGAAGGGGACCTGTTCCTGCAGCCTGGCAGTAAAACCTTGCATGGGCACAGATACATGTGCACCCACAGTACAGCAAGTGCACACGAATACAGCCCTCACATGCAGTCCTACAGAGAACAGAGAGGCAGGATACCCTATGCTACATACCCATGTGTGTACATATATACATCTGTGTACGTGGAATTTATTTCTCCGTCCCTCTGGCCCCTGGGTGCCTGTATATCAGAGCCTGGTAGCCTTCACAGCTCAAAAAAAAACCCAAATCAGAAAGACCCCTGAAAGTCTCTGTTTTCAAGTCAGCAAAGGTTCTCAAAGTCACAGCTATACATACCAAAGGACGGAGGTCTGGGTGTGAAAGGATGTAGCCGTTGTTGGTGTTCAGAAAGGCGTATCCATGGACACCCAGCTGAAGAAAGAGGCGTCAGAATAATTAGTGCTTTAGCTAGAAACATGTATAATGGGTACCACTGATAGTCAGAAATATTTTCCTTTTGTAGGTATTGACCAGCAGAAAATAGGGTCCATCCCAAACCATTTATCTCCAGATCTCTGACTGCTCTGCCCAAGCAGACTCACTGTGCTTGGATGCACAAAAGGATGGACAGGTAATTGGTTTTGTGTACACCTTCAGAGGGAGATGCCCCCCTACAGTCTGACTGTCGTCATGGGCAATCACCACCCAGAGGCAGACTGAGCTCTCCACAGCAGGCATAGCAGAGCCACTCATAAAAACTGCAACGATGGGGAATGCTGTAAACAGCCCAGAAACAGCAGTGACAGGTCTGTGTGCCCATCACTATGTGTGCAGAGCAGTGAATGAACAAGAGAGTATGAATCTCACAAACGGCTTTGGCCTTCAGAGGAGCTCTGCATTATGTTTCAGTGTTGGCAAGACCAGACCTAGCCTAGGCCAGTTGTACAAGCCTGTAGTCTTAAAATGCTTTTTAAGGAATAGCATAGTCTAACAAGAGCAGACACTGGCTGACCTGATCTGCAAGAGATTTCCGAGAGAGCAATTACTCAGCTCAAGCCCACATATAATACAAATTCCAGCTAAAAATCTGCAGATAGCCTGTGCTTGCCAAAACAAGAGGTGTCTCAAGAAAAACAAGGATGTCTAAGGTTTCTCTCTTCAAAAAAATGTTGCAACTTTATTTTCCTATAGAGACAATCCTGGAGGGATAACAGTAGGAAAGTGAGGAGGTGAGTCATTTACAATCCGTCTGTGCATTCAGGGAATGAATTCTGTATTTCACACATCTCGGATCAAAACTTTGGACTGTCTCTATGTGAAGCAGCTTTTTGTAAAGCACGCTTGGCTCAGCTCAGCGTGGCAAGAACAAAACCAAGACACTGGAGCAGCAAACTTCTTTTTTGCCTATTAAACCTGATATTTCCCAGCCAAGTAAGCATGATCATTAATACACAAGCTCTTGAGGGCTGGAACTCTGGAACTGGCCCTTTTGTAACCTATATTCCAGGGAATTTAAGTTGAGGATCCTAGGTTTCTAAACTGCTTTGGAGTTGGAAGAGCTTCTGGGAAGATGTGTCCTGCCTTCGATGTAAAGAAATTCAAATAATTTTTTTCTCCTTCCCTGGCACTGCTTGGAGGAAAGAACTGTGTCCCTTCTTGGGCCAGAAGAAAGATTATTGTGACACCTGGCCTTTGAGTGACATGGAGAGAGGAAGATGAAAAGGTATCAGTCTTATACAGAAAATAAATGTATAAAAATTGAAACTCCTGCACAAGGTTCCCCCAGGCCCAAATCATCCAGCTTTTGCATACTGAATGCATGCACCCTGACACTCCTAGTTCTAGGATTGCCTGAAGGATCATTTCCTACAGCTTCACGTTAATGGTCTGCTGTGTATCCATGTCTGGAAGCGCCACAGAAATTCATAGCTTCTGACAGCACTTTCAGTCCTCTGAGCCTTTAGCAATCAGGTTTTGGACAACTGCCTAACTGGTAGTAGTTTTCTGATAGTTGTTTAAGAGAAACTGAAAACTTGAAATGATGGTTCAAATTTCCTCATTTCATGGTGGTCCTTGGATGTGCTTGTTGTCTCCTGGTGTGCAGCCTGACTGAACAAAGGGTCAGTGCATGGAGTTTACATCAGAAACCAAACTAAACAGTGCATCTCTGGAGGGATTTCCTATGAAGGAACATTTTTTTTTTTAGTTACACTGAACATAGAGTTAATGGAAAGCTTTGTGACTAACAAGTCTGGGGATCATATACTCCATCTAGGTACAGCAAAAGTGAGTGAGAGCCAACTTTCTGTGCACTGTCCTGCCAAAAAAATCTTCATGCTGATCTGGAGAAAGAAATCTCTCTAGGTATGCCAGAAGAGTTGGCTCTCCATAATCCATTCAGCCCTCACTTTTTCTCCTAAGAATATTGACAGTGAAACCAATACATTTTTTGCCAGCTGGCATGGCAACTCTTGTCCACTGGGAACTGGATATAAAAGTTTAATTCCTCTAAGATAGGCTGTCATCTCTGAGGGATCTGAGGTTGCTGACCATCAAAATGCAAAAGTTCCACAACATTTTGCCAATCCACTGGATCATCCAGGTCTTGTGATCCTGAAGCAGCAAAGAGCTTCTAGTAGTGAATTTCACTTGTGCTACATAGAAACCACACATCACCACATCCAACATCTCTTCCTTTATGCTCATAGTTTTTCTTACAGGCAGAGAAAAGATTTTTCAGTCATGCCCATGAGAGAATGACTAATGACTTTGCTGTGCAAAAGAACAAAAATTGCATTTTCTGAGTCTTACCTTATACCGTGGAGCAAGTTTTAACAACTCCCTCAGTGGTACATCAGAGCCCACCACACCCAGAAGAATGCCATGGGATCGCTTTAAAACAAAGGAGAATCTATTTTCAGAAGCAAGACCTGGGTAGTTTTCTACCTGAAAGCACATCATCTCCCTACTAAGTCTCTCACGTATCCTCTCTAGGCTTGTGTGAGTACCTTTATTTAAAATCAATTAGCATACTTCAAAAAGTCTAAAGAGGTTGTTCCAGGGTTTGTGGAGAGGAGTATTTCTACACAATACTATTCAGTACTATTTACTATGATTCAGAAGCAACATAAAATCACTGAAAACAAGTTTTGAGGGCAAACCCCTGCATTCAGTATGTGTAAATAACAATAAGGTCAAGACAATCATGCAACAGAACATGGATTGGTTGACAACTTGGGTCAACTAAATCAAATACTGAATATAAAATTGTTAACCTAGGAAAAAGGAATTCCCCCTCCTCCACGATATGGGAAACTGGTTGTTTAATAAGCATTATTAATGTAGCATGATGGAAAAAATGACACACAGACTCCCATTGCACCACTGTGCTAATACAGGCTAAGGCCAGCCCCAGGTGGAGAAGGCAGACAGTTGTTTGTAAGACCTGGATGAATAGTTTATCCCTCATACAGCAAAGGAAAGATACTGTCCACCATTTTAAAAGGATGCTGAGAAACAAGAAATTGTACAGAAAAGAGTGTCTAAAGGGTTTTAATCCCCAAAGGAAATGCCCTTATCAAATACGTTTAAATAGTTCAGCCTTTTTATCTTATCAAGATAGACAGGTTTGACTTTATGTCAGTATAGAAGATGCTTCCCAGGAGAACATACCAAAGGGTACAGGCTTTTTAATCAAGCAGAGGAAGCCATTATGACAGGAAGGTGAGGCCAGACAAACTGAAAGCAGAATTGAGACACCAGTTTTTAGTGGAGAGTGAGAATCCACAATGGAGAGATTTGGGGCTGGATGCTTTTCTTCAATGGCACTTTTGCCAAAACAGGTTATTGGACTCGTGAAGGACCCTCTGTGTGAAATGTAAAGATCTGCAATAAAAGAGATGGACTAGACAGGGTAATGATCTCTTCCAGCCTGAAATTTTAGGGTCAATGAACTAGGCATATTTTGAAAATAAAAGGGATAAAATTAAGAGAAATGTCATATTTAAGAGGTATTTTGAAGAAATAGCATTCAGAGGATGTGACAAGCTATCATTTTGACAGATAAATTATCAGCCATCCGTCCTGCCAGAGGTCTATTGCACTTCTGAATGGCTTTAAAACCCTGCAAAGGTCCACTGCATCCTGTCACTTCTGCTGGCAGGGAGGAGAGCAAAGCCCACGTTGCACTCACCGTCTCATTCTTCTTGCTGAAGACTGGCATGGCCACTGTCGTCATGAGCAACAGACTTTGAGCCTGAGATGCAAAGAGCTGCCACAGAATAATGGAAAGTGTGTTAGCAAGTGCAATAACAGAGATAATACAAATGGAAGGCGCTGGAATTCCCAAGGACCCCAGATGTTGATTACAATTAGCCACCTCCTTGCCTCCTCCCACACTTCTCAAGAAACAGATGGCAGCACTTTTAAATACTCTGTATCCAAGAGGATCGTGGGGTGGATGCTTGCTCGTGTGGGGTGATGAGGATGGGATGAAAGCCAGTGAAATGTGTTGAAGCAGGAGAAATTGAAGGGTTGCTTTAATGAAGAAACAGGAACCTGTAGAATTGGTGGCACAATTTATAACCACCATGTGTTAGGAGTGTAGACATGAACACTTATGCAACAAGTGTAAAAGCCACCAACACAAGGAGCACAGAATGGAGAAAAGCAACACAAATATGAGCAAAACCACAGACAAGGTATTGTCTATATTGTTAACATATGAATACCACAAATGAAAAACACCACAGGCAAATATTTAACAGGCACAAATACACACAAAGCCTGCTTATATATACTTGTTACCCAACCATCTAAGTGTAGGAAAAACAGAGACAAAATCATGATCCAAACAGATGCAACAGAGTGAGCTATCTCTATGAGGGATACAGGACATGCACATGTAATGGGGTAACAGATGCTCCCAATTCAACAGAAGACAGATGCTCTAAAAACACACATGAAAGGAGGTAAACAGGTAAGACACATGCAAATGAGTCTCCCAAACATGCCAAGCTATCAAAAGAATCTAATCCTTTGTTGTCAGTGACATCCCCCCCTTTTATCTCTCATTTGGCCAAGTAAGCAGCAAGGCAAGAAACGACCTCCTGTCTTCATTACAATATGTACTGGGAGCCATAAAGGAGCCAGTCAATAATCAGTCACTTGATGGGGATTTGAGCCTCATATCTTGAGTTACTATTCTGATGATTTTTTGTGGAAAATTCCCATTCACAACAACGCTCACTAACACACAACAAGTAAACTTCCCTGGCACTTACTGGACATATGGAAAAAGAGATCAGGCGAACTAAGCTACTGCACAACACAGACACCCCTACCTACTCTGAACCAGCAGCACAGCACAGCTCCCCAGTACATCCAGCATTTCCTCTCCTCCTCTTGCCAGTGCAAGAGGACTCTTTCAGTGCTGTGTCCCCCACCCCCCCAAGATGTACAGACCAGCTGTGGCTGTGAACACTGGCACTGACACACCAACTGGCACAAGGGGAACAGCACGCTCACAAAACACAGGGGTGCAGTTACCTCCTCAGACTGTGGCAGCTAGTGAGAGACATGGATGAACACATAAATGAATACATAAAAGGAGGAATGAATCAAAGATGAGAGAGTCTGGGACAGAGGAAGAGAATGGCAAGCCAAGACACAAGGCAAGAAAAGAGGTGCAGCAAAAAACACGCAGCAAACAAATCCCTGTGGCTGCCTTGGGAAGTGTGACCCCATACAGCAGTGCCAGAGGTGGCAAGCCCGCTGATAAAATAAACTTGCTGGGTAATTAGTAGCATTTCTGGAGGTTTTGCCTAGTACATTCAAGTACCATGTCCCAGCTCTCAACTGGCAGCAAAGACATCTCCATTTCACTCTCCCAGAGCTAGTGTGCCATGGTTGCAGCCTCAGTGGTCAGATAGAGCAAAAAAGTGGGGAATGGTCCCTCCCTACAAGAGTCTCCCAATTATAACATTTATACACCACGATGACGCAAGCCTGGCAACCTTGGAGGGCTTTCTTGGGGTTCACGTGGTGTTGACTGAGCACAGCATTGAGCACCACCATATGTAATCTGGACTTCCATGTTTCCTGCTACAAACCTAAGCACACTACCCCCAGTTTTACTCCAGCTCAAAGAGCTCATGTTTCTCACTGTAGATTTTAAACCTGAAAACTGTGTGTGTTTCCTGGGAAACTGTGGCAGACACCCTAAAGCTGCTGTTGTCCAGACTGGAGCCTGCAACTTCAGTCCCACAGTGGGACCGTGTACAGAAACATTCTCAATGTTTCTAGGAGATTCTTCTCCTCAGATAGAATAAATAGCCCTGAAACCTTAGGTTTATTTCTAGCAGAGGGAAACCTGACTTCAGATCATCTCTAGCTGTCCAGAAGTCAGGCACTTCTCTGGGGTGAAGAATCCAATGTAGGAAAAAAACTGTCTCGCACATAGAGGGCACAGAGAACCACAAAAGAAAAACTGTAATTTCCTCTTTCAGCAGTGTAAAAAGAGGTAGAGATGGAGACTGAGGAACATCATCTGTTTGGTGAAATGCAGAGGAAGGTTCCTTCAGTGTCATCTACTCCTTTGTCCTTCCCTTCACTCCTTTGAATTTCAGAGCTGCCTTAGCAATACCACACGATGACAGCACCTGCTAGTGGTCCAAATGTCTTCCAACAGGGCAGGCCTAAGGCAAAGCAAGGGACATTGGGAGTGCTGATTGTCCGGTCCTTTGTGATGTGTCCTCGGCCCTCAGGGCTGGGCACAGGACCACTGTGGTGACACGCCTTGCTAGCGCAAGGAAAGCAAGACCAAGCGTGCTTCCCCAGCAATCTGTACCTTTGAGAGGCAAGCAATATGCAGCTGGCTCCTGGTCTGGAGGAAATCAGTCTCTGTGACCTGTACCCTGAGCCACGGATAATCTTTCCTGTGAATAATCCTTTAGAAGGTAACCTGCTTTCACAGAAGCACTACTTAAGTGACGTTACGCCTGTGTGATTAGTCCTGGGCGCTTGGGTCACTGCAGATTCAGATCTGAGGCTGCATACACACCTCAGCTCCGGGAGCGAGTAGAAAAGAAATATTGTCTGTATCAGCAGAGCCAGGGACCAGTAATTTCTGTCCGTCAGCCATCTCCCGGTATTACATAAATTTCAGGGCTTTATTTAGATTCTGATACACATAAGATATTTAGATGGGAAGCAGGGTAAGTTATATGGCTAACATACTAGCTGTGTACCTAAGACCTCTGCCAGTTTGGCCCACAGGCCCTGCTGTTTGCCGACTAAAGGCTCGTGCTGTAGGTCCTTACCGCGCTGTCCATGTAGGCCTCAGTCCAGATAATGTCGTGGTCGTGGTTGATGACCATGGGCCGGCTGAGCACGTGTAGGTACTCCATCACGTTCTCCTGGACATCCGCCAGTGTGGAGATCTGAGTGTAGTAGCCTTTGTGGGGAAACAGAGGTTTGAGTCACTCTGCTAACGCATCCTCCGTATTTTCACGTGAGCGTCTGCGCAAAGCTAGAAAACTAGGTGTCAAACACTCTGTCTACCCAGTTTACAAAAGCCTTGACATGCCTTGTATTCACAAGCTTCTGTGGGCACACGTTTCTGTGGAAATCTAGTTTTGAAGCACGGACTCTGTTCTCTCAAAATACTGAAGCAATGCTCAAGGCTAGAGTCTTGATATAACCAGATTTATGCAAAGCAAATACACAACATTGCATTGGGTCTTGGGCAAAACCTTTCACTACTGAGGCTGCCTTTGCTCCTGAAGGCCAAACATATGCAAAGTATTTCACCAGCCTACTTGCTTACCCTGAGCTATTTTATATTAAGACCAAACTCCCACCTTTGCTTCCAGATTTTTTTCCAGCACTCTTCAGTCTGCCTAGCTTTACATCCAAGGATGGCGACTACTTCCATCTACCCCATGGAAGCAAAAGATAAAAGTGCAACTAACCTATTTCCAAGGCTTTGTCCCTGCAGATGGACCTATAACAATCTAATGCTACAACAGGGAGTATAGGGGAACAATATATTCAAGTTATCAGATGGTCCTCAACACTAGCTACTTAACTGGTTAGAGATGCTAACATAGTATAATGCCATGAGGTCCCTTGTCCTGCTTCTCACCACCTGGATTGATTGTACTTGGTATAAGATGGAATACGTCAGATGGATGGAAAACTTTCCTATCACTAGGGAAACACTGTCATGTGAAAGGGCTCATGTTCTGATAAGCTTTGTGATTTGGAAACAGACTTAGTGTGCTTGAAAACAAGGACCATAAGAGCTATATAATGTGTTGAAATAGAAGAACCAAAATCAGGGAGCCCTCTGCAGAGCTCAAGTGTGGCGAATAAGAATCCAAGTGCAAAGAGCATATTTTTGTTATCTGGTTATTCAGAAGAACCCCATTCTGACATTTTATGATGAACCAACAGCACTACAAATTCCCTGTCACTAATCTCATCGCTGGAAATACAATCTGAAATCCAGGGTTTTGTTTCATTTAACAAAACCTAAAAATACTACGTGTAATTCAAAGTGATAATAGATGAATGTTTGAGCCTTGAAAATCCCCAGCTCACAGACATTCTGCAGGTCAGGAAATCATCTGTCAATGGTTTTCAGTAGAAATGCCTCCATGCATTTCACAGTCTGCTGGAACCACTGCTCAGACTGGAAAACAGCTGATGTACCCAGCCCCCAGCTTCAGTCTCCCCTTCCTTTTCCTGTTTAAGCAGGACACTGATGTAGCAAACACTACTGTCTCCAGGCACACTGAGGTCAGGTCAAGCCCAGGCACAGAAAACTTGTCTCCCCTCTTTCTTCCTTTAGCTTTGCAGTCTCTGATAGGACTAAATTGACTTTTTAACTGGCCCCAAATGCATAGAGGTGACTCACCTACTGTGAATGGATTTTCCTATTCATGTCATTTAATGCCAGTTAGAGAGAATATTGGGTTTGGGGCGGGATTAACAAGATATTCTGGTGCCTCAGTGAAAACCACTGACACACAAAGAATTTGGCCAGGATACAGGGGTTAACCCACAGACCTCATGAAAAATGCTGTAAAATTTTTAAAGAGGTGATGTTTGTTTTACATCTCAGCCAAAAGATGTCGGGCTCTCTGACAGAGCTGTAGACAGATTGTCAAAAGCCAGCAACTGGGGCACAATAAGCACAGGGACTTAGGTGGACTACAGCCAGCATGAATCTCGGTCATAGTGTCCCTTGGCACCGTGACAGGAAAATGTAGTGGCTCAGCATGGAGGACTGGTGTTAGCTGGACACAGGCACACTTCATGTGGACTAGCAGGATCTGCTTTTTCCTTATGTTGTCTTCCAAGCAAGGGCTCCTGGGCCCCAGCTGTAGTGGGTGAGTCCTAGCGGGGTCCAGGGCCCTGTGGCTGCAGTCCACATGTGACGTGTGTGATGGGGATTGGGGAACCATTCCCACACAGCACCTTTGTTGTTGCAGGCAATCCATTTCACCTGGGGGGCAAAAGTGACCTCCCGTCCAATGAGGTAAGTGAAAACCCGGACCTGGGAACAAGACACAAAGATAGAAGAATTAGTCTGTAATGTGCTACCAAATCCTGAGGTTTGACATCCTGGGGCTGAGGTCTGACATCCTGTTACACACTGGTGTGAGTGCCTGTTTGTGGTGCAAAGCAATAGCTCTGCTTTCACACAGAGACAGGAGCCTCTTGCGCCATTTGTTTTGCATTTTGCGGGCTGGAACTTAATTTCCAATTACAACAAGCCCAGAAAGCCAAGTAGCACCCAGCATCATCTGAATAACAAGGCAGAAGTGCAAATTCTGCTGGATTTTATGATAGCAGCTCTGCCAGGCACTCAGCAACCACATGCAGAGAGGTTTACAGCTCACAGGAATCCTTTACCCAAGGGAACAGCTGGCTGCATGAATCATTTAGAGAAAGCTTTACCATTTCTCTTGTGTTTGACCACCAACAAAAGAGCCAATCCTGAAATAAACTGCTTTAACAGCCCCTTGCTCTGGTCTCTTAGTGGGCTTCTCTCTCCCTTTGTGCATTGCTGCTAGCTGGGAAGAGGTAAACAAATAAATCAGGAGGGTTTAGGATGAGCCGTGGCCTATTCCACTTTCACAGTCAGCTCTGCTAGTATGAGACTGTAATTACAGACCTCAGAGTAAACAGGACTGGAGGGCACCTAGAGAGCTTTTCTGGGCCATTCCCTGCCCAACATAAGAACTGCTAATAGCCAAACTTTCCCAAACAGGACCAATTATAAACAGTCCTGCACTGGATTAAAACTATTTTCATAAAAGTGTTTTGGTGCTTTGTTTTTTTTTTTAATTATCAGGTATTCAACTCAGTCTTCATAATGCTATCAGGAGAACATTTTGGTTGTCCACACCTTTAGAAAATGAAATGTATGAGAAAAACCTCTTTACTGACCTGCAGATATCCATTTGTAATCCTACCACCTTGAAAATCTCCGCAGCAGGCTCCTACCTGGCTGCTTTGTTTTGTGTTTACAGCCAGGTGCTCACGGGTATACAGGTGTTGGAGGATGTGAATGCTCAGCTCTGCCTGATATCCTGACTTGTGCTCTTCTATACCCACCATAGCAGGATAGCACCTTTCTTCTCCCTCTCTACTTATCACTTCCCAGACAAACCTTCCGATCTGGCCAGTTGTATTTTTCAAACACGGATTCATAATCCTCCACTGCTCCGTCGGTGATCAGCATGATGGCTTGGTTACACAAGCCTCCTTGACCAGCTTCTCTGAACTACAAACAGAGAGGAAG
This sequence comes from Corapipo altera, assembly GCF_003945725.1. Taxonomy (NCBI): domain Eukaryota; kingdom Metazoa; phylum Chordata; class Aves; order Passeriformes; family Pipridae; genus Corapipo; species Corapipo altera. Next base: position 5,853,114 of record NW_020884873.1, on the reverse strand, counting down.
AGCATTAGTTATCCCAGCTCAGGCTGCTTCTGGGTAATTGCACTCTATTTATTCACAGTGGGCCAGATCCTGACTTCCTCTTGCAAACCTCACACTCAGAAAGAGCTCTGCTTAAATAAGGGCTGTGTTCGAGCTCTGCATATAATTTTTTTATTTATACAGCCCTGCCTAGCACATGTAGACATGGGAGGCTTTACAGAAGTAAAATAATGAGGAGAAAATAAGTGTTGTGAAGGAAGGGTGCGATTCCCTGCTGCTTCACATCTTGCACAGTCGCATTCGTTTATGCAAAACAACTATAGATGGACCATAAACACTGCAATTCTGATTTGACAGCAGTAACTGTCACTTTTTATGGCAGAAAATGTGAGAGGAGTAGGAAATCAAACTCATTATTTCAGGGTAAATACATCAATCTGCCAAAGAATAGCAGAGAAAGACATGAAAAGCACATGAAAAAAGGACACTACTGCCACCAGAGCTGAGAAAGGTTGTGGATGGGCCAGATAGAGAGTCCATACACTGTAGTGACAGATGACCCATTATCTGAGCATAAGTGATATTTAAGGCAGAGCAGAAGTACAGTGGGACTCTGGTACAAACGTATGTGCTCCCAAGGGCACCTGGAGAGGTGTTGAACAGATGTGCTCTTGCAGGCAAGCCCCTCCTGTTTTTCAGCCAAGAAAAACCAGCCCTGGAGCACTGCTTATCTCCTGCTTCTGCATGCAGAGCCATTTGCCCCTGATGCCCTCAGGTATCCATCTCTAGAGAGCTAAGTGCCTTATCCAGCACCAACACAGGTGCTAACAGCCACCGGTGGAGGTAGTGGAGGACATCCAAGGTACAAAACCAAGCAGCCACTTTTCTGAGGCTCCCAGCTGGGTGTCAGTATGTGCTTCTCTTTGTTCTGCATCTCACCACTTCTGTGCTCTGAGCAAGGAAAAGTCTAATCAACAGAGGAAGATACAGAAACTGATGTAGAGTAAAAAAAATACGGAAAGAGGGAGAGATGACAGCTCTGCACAAGAGATTAATGAGAGGCAATGGCAGGAGATGGAGAGTATACAGGAAACTAACGGAAGGGTGAGTAAGGTTATATCAAACAGCAGCAATTTTAAATTGGAAAGGATAGTTATATCTTACAAATGAGGAAAAAGACATCCAAGTGGCAAGATTAATAGCATAAAAAGAAAGCAAGCATTGGATGGGAAAACAAAAGCTCAGAGTGTGAACTGGGACTTTTTGGGTCTTTTAAGGTTCAATTCACAACTCCCCTCTGTTTTGGTCATGCTGTGTTATGACAGTCGAATGTTTTTACCAACATGAATGGTACTGTAGTTCCACTGCAGATCAACATCATGTCCATCAATACCTGCAAGCCAACGCCAAGTCCAGATTTCCCCAGTAATTTCACCAATTCCTACAGTTACCTCTGTGATTGTCCCTTGTTATGAAATTATCAAGTTCAGTGCTAACATCACCATAACATCACGTTCTACCACCTCCTCTTTCGTGTCATCGCAGCAGCACATTCAGAGGGGAGACAGACAGTACCTCTGCTGCTGTGGTCACTCCAACACAGCCCTGGGGATCTCCCATGTCCTTCTCTACGGAGTCCCCAAGGTCTGCCATTTCCAGTTGTCCAAAAAGCTGCTATACTTTGTACCATGGAAAAAAACTCAATCAGTGTAACTTGATTACAGGGTAATTTGAGCTTCAGGAGGGGTCAGAGCTCACGTGGATCCTGCTCAGCAGGGAGACTCAGTGCAAAGGCTGAGGGTGTGCAACAGGGACAAGCACAGGATGCCCTTAGGTGAAAACTAAGGGAGAAAAGGAGGTGACAGCCACATGGGATTCTGCTGAAGACCATCAGGTACGAAAAAGACAAAGAGCCTCAAGTGAGCTATTTCTAGGACAGAGATCAACTGCATGCAGATTAGCAGAGAACAGACAGTGTGAGTGTCCACCAGGGAGGCACGAGGCTGCGGTGGTGCAGGAGATGCTGTCAGAATGAGGCTCAGATCACAGATATGCAAACCTTAGAGTTACAAAAGCAGCTTAATCCAAAATGTTGCAATCTGCAACGTTTGTTTAGATTATTATTAAATTAATGCTTAATTAAGGTCACCCACCATTTCATCAAACTACTTAAGACATCTCTTCGTGAAGCTTATTTCAGATTTCATAATACTGAGATACTGAGAAATTAGATGCTGCATCAGAACTAGCAATCTCCTAATTACAGGAGAAGATGGTATTTTCAACAGGGAAAATGAGATCATCAGTGTCATAGAAATAGAGATTAAAAAGACAGATTTAGAAAACAAATGAACAAGGAGGTAATCCTTGGGTTTTAGGTCCTTTTGTGACTGGTTGCAGCTGTAGCAAATGATCTGACAGCATTCACATCAAGCTCTCAGCATAATTCCCTTCTCTGACTGAAGTCTCAGGAGCGTGAAAGAAGGGGAGATGAGGGATATGTCCACAGAATAGATGTCTAAAGAAATGTGGGCTAGAGCTGGATCAGAGAAAAAGGCACGGAGCTACATGTTCTCCTAAAGAACTTTGGTCACGTTTCCAGGACTAACAGGCATGATCTAATTAATTCAGGGTCACAGTCTCCTGTACTCCCTTGTTTGTTCATTGCCATTTGCTCTGCAGTTATAACTGGCACAGAGTTGCTAGTGAAGCAATAGAAACCCTCACCATCGCTCAGAGATGTGCAGGCACACGTGCTGATTATGTACACATCTGGCCAGAGGACTGAGCAGCCCCTCCTCATCTCCTCATGGTCTATTCTTATGCAGACCTGCCTCTAGAGTGGCCTCCAGAACTACTGAAAATTCAAACTTGGTAGAAAGTATCTCATGGGTAGAAAATTAGCAGTAGAGAAGGAAACAGCCAGTGCAGAAGAAATGAGAAATTAAGCAAAATTATAAGAACTGGTGAATAGGAAATCCTGAGATTTGCATATCTTGAAGAACACACTGTAAAAATCCAGGTCCAAAAATGCAACTGGAATCAAGAAAAAATTTATAAATGTTCAGAGAAGAAGCAAAAGAGGGAGTAAAAAGAGTATGTTGCCAGCTGATAAAAAAACAGAGGGAAATGGTCAGACAGAGATGCTTTATAGCCTCCATACTTGATCATCAAAAGGACAATACTGTAATGGCTGGGTACCCCCTGAAGTGATAAGAAACAAGGAAAAGAAAGAAAGAATTACAGGCAGGGTCACAAAGTGGTAGAGTTAAAGAGAAAGCTAATTGAAAACATATGAATAATCTGTGTTCAGCATGAAGGGAAAGAATTGCAGAAAGTATAGCTGAACTACTTGCCTCATGAACTGAGACCTGACTGGGACTGTATGAGATCCCAAAGGATGAAGAGAAGCAACAGAAAATGTGTTACAAGAAGGGGGGAAACTAGATGGGTAAGTTGTCCTTAAACATTTAGCACATTGCTAAAAAAGTTAGTAACACAGTTGTGAGTGCACAAATGAGATGCTTCCTCACACAAGTGGAGCATAAGAGGCCACAAACTTTTAATAACTCACATCAGTGGATGGATTCATTCTTTTCATAGCACCAGTTTGCTCAAGCTATTCAGAATTTTATGCCTCATTGAAATCCAGTTTGTTACCAGTTTTATAATATTTTATCACCTGTAGTCATTCTGAAGAGATCTACTCAGTTAACTTGAACTTTTTTGTGATTTCTGAGGTCGACAGTGAGTCAAGGCATGATTAAACCAGCTTGGTGTTAAGGGAAGACAACATTCCAAGGTGGCCTTGGAAAGCTGAACTTGGCATTTCTTGTCCTCCACAGAATGGGTAAAGCATTAGCTTTCAAAATACTAACTTACTCTGAGTGGGTTCTGAGAAAGGACACAGAAGTGTCACAGATTTTCATAGAATCATAAGAATACCAGGTTGGAAGGGGTCCCTCAAGGATCATCTGGTCTATCTAATGTGCTATCTAATTTTGAAAGATTAATATGTAACAAATATATGAATATATTTATATGTCTCTCTTAGGATTGGGGGGGTGTTTGCCTATGTATATGTGTACATACATATGTACCTTGGAAAGACAGTCAGTGGCTCAAACACCAAACAGGAGGGTGGATACTGCCTGGAGAGGGGTAATGCAGAGACAGATCAGCTGGATAGGAATTAACAATGTGACAGTGTCTGAAAAAACATAGCTGATGTCTTACACGTTGTGTTAAGAGGACTACGGTGTGTAAAACAGGGAAGGCAATTATTCTGCTCTGCTTAGCACTCGATAGCTCTGAGCTGCAGCACTCACACATTGTTGGGAGCGTGGTGTTTTAGGGAAGACAGCCTGGAAGCAGCCACGAGCAGAGCAGCAGCCAGAACAAAGGGGTATAAATCCTGCAGGAAAAGGGTGAGAGAACAAGACGTGCAGAGCTTGTTGAAACAGAAGAGCGGATAACAGGGAGATAGATTACTGATAAATAAGAGAAGAGCTCAAAAGATAGCACTTAACACCTGAGAATTCTGAAGCACTTCATAAACACGTGCTTAAGACCGTCGTTTCCCTGGGATGCTTATTACATTGAAACCACTTTGGCGTGTGGCTAAATTGAAATAGAAAGTATAAGTGGTTTATTGAGTGCGGCAGAGAGGGGCAGGGGAAGCTCTGGATAACTGTTCTCCTGAAACCATTCTGCAAACTGCGTCATGGATTAAATTATGCCCTGTCTACCCCAGAACATAACGGAAGAAAACAAAGATGTGAGAGATTCGTGCTCTTCTTCATACCCTCTCTGCTACTCATACCTCATTGAGTAGGTCTCTGCTGGGCTATTAATTCTATGAGCAATTGGACTGAGGAAAATTACCAGGGAAATTTTGCAGTCACTTTCATTACGGATATTATTACTGGTTGTCTATTGTAATCAGCAAAGCCTGTTTCATCAGTGTGATGTAGCAATTTTCATTTTCATTCTCTTGCGTGTGCTCCTGTGAACAATAACAGGACAGTCTGTGAGGAACAGCTACAATTACAAGCTGAGAATGTCAATCTTGCCTGATGAGAAGGGGGTGGTCAATTCCACCGAAGTTCCCTTTTCTCCTGCCTGCACCACTGCAGTAGCACAGACTTGTTTCCAGGCGCACTGATGAAAAAACCTTTTCCTCCACTATTACTGAGACAGATTTAAGAATCTCTAAGAGAAGACTTCAGAGAGCCCTTAAGCCACATGAGCACCTGGCAGGTGGTACCCTTTTGCCTTAAGCTGTGGTACTTGCAGAGCCTGGGGTCCTTCAGCTGGTGGTATCAAGGCACCCTCTAGATGAGCCCTTACCAGGGAAGCTGCAGTCAGGGGAAGGCTGCAGCAGGACAATGGGCGTGTTTCTACACTTGCATTGCCTGTGTATGTGCAGCCTCTGGGGCTGCTGTGTGTGCACAGAGACACAATATCTGTCTCTTGTGAATGTCACCAGGCAGAAATCCTGGGATGAAGACACAGGAGGCCCTGCAGGACTCCTGCTGCACCTCCAGCTGCCCCACAGCTGGTTGGGAACAAGGCTCTCAGCTGATGGCTTCAGTGACCGTGGGCTGCTGTCCCATGGCGTTGAAGAGTACAGTCATGGTCCATGCTACAGTGAAAGACACACTGCAAGAAAGCTGCACTCAGTGTTACTGGGGAAGGAAGGCTGGGTGGAGGAGATGTTTAGCCCTGTTTCATGCCTTTCTTTGGCAGCAAAGATACAATTTCTGAACTACTGTTTTATGGACCATTTTTTCGAGGATGCAGAAAAACATGACACCTTTCCTCATCTGCAGGTGCTCAAAGGAACAATGCTAGAATGTCTGAACCAGTTGCCTTCTCCCTGGATCTGAGGTGATAGCAAAAGGCACAAGGGAAGCAGTACTTCACCTTATGAGTGAAGAGTAGGTTGCTGGGTCCTGCACTGCCCAAGAGCCATCTCAGAGCTGTTTCAATCTCATTAGACAAGGGAGAATCAACAAGGATCAAGATAAGTGATGACTACATTTTTGATGCCAAATGGAAAAAATAATTTCTTTACCTACAAATAACTTCTTATCTATTACTGCGGTGGAGTCATGTTAGTCCACTGGGCTGCACGGACATCACTCTCTCTTTGGAGGTGTTTTTGGTCTAGCTGTGTCAAGGGAGGGCATTTTTTTCTGTCTCAGCTGTTTCACCATGTACCTTCTATTTCCCATGGGCATGCCTGTCTTGAAGTATGCAGGGCTTTATAAAGGTTTTGCCTCCTGGAGGATTGCCTAATCCAGTGGATGATCCATGCCTGTCAGAAAGGAGGTGTGAGCTCTCCTCATTAGTTATTAGTGAACCAGAACAGTTTTGGTGTCTGTGCCTGGAATGACCTGCTGCTATCTCATCTGGGGCAAGCAGGTTTTCTTTATACCTTCATAGCTGTGCTGTTTGAGAACGTCTGCAGTTGTACTGCGCTGGGCTTCTTTAACTTGTTGTCACTGTACATACCAGGGCTACAGTGGACATTAGGAAATCATTTTTCCTCTGGTGCAAAAATTCTTTAAATAATCTGATTTATACAACGCAACCCAGTATAGGCTCTGGATCTTTGGTTTTAAATATTAATTAAAAAATAATTTTTAAAGTATTTTTGTTTGTTTGTTTTGTGTTTTTTTGTGTTTGTGGTGGGTTTGTTTTGTTTTGTTTTGTTTTTTTTAATTTGCAAGAATACATGTAGGCAATCTAGCAGGCATCTAGACCATGTAATTGTTCTAGTTTCATATCATTACTGCTTCCCTGGTCATCTCAGTAACTATCTTCCTCTGAAGATTCTGAACTCCTCGGAGTGCTGCCAGCCTCTTACTGCCGTGCCAAGTCTACATCACACTCTTCTCAGGTAGTCATTAAAACCACTCTGCTTCTACTACCAGTGACAAGTCAGGTCAGCTCCCACTCTCCCTGGGTTCAACTCCAATCATGCTGGCACTAGCATAAATTAGGAATAGCATTACATGGCCAAACAAACCTACACTTTCAGTTTTTAGGATTAGTGAGAGGAGAATCCTTCCCAGGGTGTCACACCTCTGGCCCACCTTTAACACCCACATCATCATTATGGCCACTAACATCATATGTGTATGTATTTTTGTCAGCACCAAAGGCATTGGCTTCTTTATGTCAACCTCACTATAGACAGTGCCATGAAGAGAGGGGGGTATTCAGCTGGTTCTTGGTGGGTTTTTTTGTTACCATTCCTTAAGAAACAGAGCTAAGTTGCATGTTTATCTCCAGGCTACTGAAGTCCCTATTGTTCACAGAAGGCAATGAATCATTTATGATTCTTATCACGGGATATAATCAGAGTGTCTAATTCTCTTGGACCTCTGATTTCTTCCCCAAGTACTGATACTCAGCAAAGTGACACTGAAATCAATCTGAAGCCTGAGAATAGTCTTTCATGTCTTCACCATCATCTACTGCTCACTAATAACATTACTTACAACCAGAATTGCTGCCCTCAGTTGATCAGTTATGTGTTATTGCCACCATCTATAAAGGTGCTTGGTCAAAGCACAGTTGTGGAGCTCATTAAAAAAAGACTCACAGAGCCACAGCCTCGCTGACTCCTCATCCCTCCTGGGCAGGGATCGGTGGCCACAGACATCATGCACAAACCAACACCTCCCCAGAGCTGGGTCATCCCCCCTGCACTGCTTGTCGCAAATTTGGGATCCATGAGATCAGCTCATACCACATCCCCCTGCAGCACAATGCAGTGAGGGACGTGCTGAGTCACCGCTTGCAGAGGGAAATGTAGGAACGGGCAGGGACTCTTGTGCCCAACGCAAGCATCAACACCGACTCTTACCTCCCGCAGAATTTTGAAGGACTCTGTCAAAGCCTTGCTCACAGTCCCCACTCCTTTTGCCTGCAGTTCTTCCACCAGTTGCTTAAAGTGCTGGCAAGAAGAGAGTGAAAAAGACAGGAATGAGTTGTAGGCAGGGTGTTTCCTTTGACCAGGGGAGGAAAGGGTAGCCTAGACAAGTCTGTGCCACTGGGCTCCTGCTCCTTCACTACTGCTGGCAGGGCAGGGGAGGTCAGCACTGGGATTGAGGGAGGTGGGAAAGTCAAATGGCCACTCCATTGGTGGCACAATCAGGTTACACCTTTGCCCATGCAGCTACAACAGCACTGCATTTCTCGGTCTCTGTGCTGTGAACCATTGACAGCCCATGAAAAATCATGCCAGGGGCAAACCCACTAGAAATCTGACTTTCCCTTATCCATTCCTTCAGGTAAAGAACATCCTGTGCATGCAAAAGCAACAGGATGGGGGGAAGGGGGGAAAGAAAACAGCTGAATGCTTGTCTACTACCTAAGAGGCATTGTTGTAAATTAAAACCACAGAGTGCTCTCTGCAATATAGTGTTCAAAAGGCTTGGGGATCCTTTAGGAAACACTGTAGGAGACATCACCCTCTGGAATCATACTCTGTGACAGAGGACCAAGCCAGGAAAAGGAATTTGGAGAGAAATCTAGTTTTTGAAGACATGGAGGAATGTGCTACCCTCTCTGGTATTAATATAGAGAAGAAAAAAAAGGAAGAAAAAAAGCCAGTATGAAGAGCTAAAAATACCAGTCAGCCCAGAGGGTGGTGGAGCAGCTGGACAAAGGCTGACCACCTTGAGGCTGCAGAGGCCTCCTAGGTCAGAGCAGCAAAATCCCTCACCAGGGAAAGCTTGCAGGCAGTCCACCCTGATGAAGGATGAGACCAGGCTGAGAACACATTCACCAGGAAAGGGCTGGTTGTTCTCCCTTCTGAAGGCTGAAGATGTGGGATTTCAAAGTTGGTTTGCCCTCTGCACACTGTTTTTCCACAGCAGTCTGGACTAGGTCTGCTCATGGTCTGACAGTGGTGACCCAGGAAAGCTGGCTACTGCTCTTTAGTTAGCCCGCTGACCCTGTGTTATAGTGACTTCATGTAAGCAAAGATGAACCTCAGAGCCAGCAAACACCACTGAACTGATGCTTGTTTCTGAAATGCAAACCACACGCTGCTGTGAGATGGTTGTTCCTTGTCCCTGGAGTTTTGTATCTCAGCATCCTAACCCCGTGTAATTCTTACATTAAGAGAGCTACCTGAATTACAGTGATGGGAGCCTGGTACTCACCTCTCTGTTGTCTCTGTCTGCTTGGACCAGGATACCCTTAAAACAGGGTTCAACAAAATGAACATAATCATTGTACTGCAAAGAGAATAGGGAAAGAAAGGGGTTGTAATGGGAGAAAATTCACAAAATGGGTTCATGTCTTTGGTGGATGTTCAGAAAGCAGTATGGAGCATTATGCTATTTTATACCTATTTCCCTTTAAAATTGCTTACAGTGATAGTGGCAGATTACAATTTTGACAAATCATCTATTTGTTTAAATAACACGTTAATTATAGTGTTTTGATGAGTTCTATCTGAGCATACCTACACAGCTTCTTCCCCCACTCACACTGTAGAGTTTTTATCCACACTCCATTAGCTCGTGCCCCTGGCCTTGCTTCTAGCACCATTTGCACATAGTTCTGACTTCTGCAGACTTTGTGAGTCCCCAGTCTGAACTTTGCGAATGGTTTTGTAACCTGAAGCTTGGTGCCTCCGGGTACACAGCTGAGCAATAATGTACCTGGTAACCACATCTCCACAGAACGGTGATAATTAGTGGGGTGTATGCTTCTAGCCTGGTATGTTTTACCTCAGATGTGGAAACCTTTTCCTACAAGGTTCAGAAGAGTGTAATTCATAAGAGACTCAGCTGATCAGTAGGAGCTCAGGTCAGGCTATAATGTGTCTGAGCCAGTAGGTTCTTGGTGTGAGTGCAGTAAAGGAATATATATATATTATATGGTCTTTCTGGGATTGTTTTTGAAGAACAGATGATATTTCAAACTCCTTAATGACTCCTCTCCATTTTTCTGCCAACACTGTTCACTCTTCCATCTGTCCAGCCATATAAAAACAGAGCTGTTGCCATTGGAGTTTCTAATTATCTAACATAAAAAGCTATCGACAAAAAGTAGACTTTATATCTCAGTTTCTGTGCCCTGGCAAGCTTTCATGGAAAGGAGCTTGGGGAAGGACATGATGCTAAAATGGCCTTGAAAATTAGAAGGTGAGCAGCCTTTAACCTGACACCAGTCTTGGCACAAGTCATGGAAAAGTTTTGCTTTCTGTGGCCAGTGGTACCAGTTCTTTGTGGGTACCCAGCCCATCCTTATCCTAGTCAGGCCTTAAAAAGGAAGAGAATAACACCAAGACAACCTGACCAAACTTCATACAGGCCTGTGCAGATTGACTCTGAGCTGTACTGGGAGCCTTGCAGGATGCTGGTGCACAAAAAGGCACATGGTGGTAATTTTCTAGCCCAGAAACATTATCCTGGACCCAAAGACAGCATTCTAAGCCAGGTGAATTTATTAGTTCAGGTCCCTGCTATCTTAGGTGTCTCTCTACAGTCCCTTGTTATCTGTTGCAGTCACACCTTCAAGTAAGCAAAAAGATGCAGTTGACATCCTCTGTAGAGGAGAGGTGAAATGACTTGGCAGCCACCCTGCTGACCACACAAAGCTGACTTCCCAAGGGTAATTTTTTGTTAATCTCCCATCCAACATAGCTCCTGTAGCTACATCACTGGAATGATTGTAATTTCCTAAGGGGAAGAAGTTGGTAAGAGGCACAAGGAAGGCAATTCAGTACTAGAATTGAGACAGACATACTGCAATGATGTTGACAAAGTCATTTTCTCCCAGAGTATCTAAAATGGTGACAATGGTGTGCTTGGCAATGGTCATCCTCAGGCCCTTCATGCTTCCACTGACATCCACAATGATGACAATGTCCTTGGGAGAGGTGGCCGCTTGGATGTACCTGTATAAAAAGAAGAGTACAAGGAAGCAGGATGAGCATCCAGGGAGGAGGAATGCTGAACATACTGCTGTCACACAGTGCTACCCACAGCATAACATGGACCACGAGCACAGCTATCCAGCAGGATCAGGCTGATCATTCCTACCAACCTGCCTCTTCCACAGCACCTCACTTCCTGCATTGGGAAGTGCTGGGCCTGCTCCAGACACATGTCCAAGAGTGACCATTGCTAAAGCCTTCTTTAGGCATGCTGAGTAGACCGAGTTAATATGCCACATTTCCAGAGTCTAAGTGTCCCCCCCCAAAACTGCAAAATTATAAGGACAATGGGACAGAGGAAGGATACACTGGTGATTTCTGTGTAGATCCCATATGAAAAGCTGTTGCTAACAGGTGATAGGGCTTCCTAACCTGTTATTACCTGTGTTTATGTACCCCCCCCATCTCTCACAAAAGCAGCACAGGACAGTAACTGTTGCTCAGCAACTCACCAAGGTGTCACCTTGGAAAAGAGAGAGAGAGAGGAAAGCTGAACGATGCTTTGGCCACATCTCTCCAAAACTTACCAGCCACGGTTTCTGCAGTCAAAGGAGATGACTCCATTCTCATCTGGTAACCATTTTATCCCTGAATAGAGCAGCAAAAAGAGCAATCAATACACACAGGCAGGCATCTGCTCCCTGCTCCCCAGGCACCCACACTGCTGCTCGTCGTTGCCAAGACTGAGCAACGCCATGGGGGCACACAAGTCTGGCCAGCAACAGCAGCACCCATTCCGCAGAAAACCAAGCAGAGCTGCGTGGTCTTTGGCAGTTCTCGGTAGAATGTTTATAAAGTTTTTGTTAAAAAATGTACCTAGGCATAGTCTGTTCAAATCTTGGGAGCAATTGGATGTACTTCGAACTTTTTGCCACTTTGATGTAGTTCTCAACAACATATTTTTCTCCCCGAGGGTGGTTGAGAGCATAAAAAAGCAGCAGCGGTGACAGGGATGTGTCCCAGATTCCCTGCTAAAGGCTCTGTTCACAGCCATCCCTGCTTTCCCCTTCCCCAGCACGTGACAGGTCACAGAACAAGGGCACGCAGCCATCTGACAGAGTGGTCACCAGGCCAAGCTACAGCTGCAGAGTATCTCGTGGGTTCCTCTGAGCATGGGACCTCCCTCTCGTGCCATGACCTTATGTGCCACTCACAGCTGGTGAGTGGATAACAAGTCAGGCCGGCCAGCTGCATCTGCCACGTGTGTCCTCCGAGACAGAGAGAGGCTTTGGCCACTACTAAAAAGCCCAGGGGAGCATGAGGCAGGGAGCCCTGCCATGGGGGAGAGGGATGGTCTGCCATAGTGTTCTGTGAGCTTTTTGGAGGCAAAAAGCCTCCCAAGGCATACCCCTGCCATCAGACTCCTCTAGGGTTGCAAGGGCAGCATACCTGGGGGGCTCATTCACATGGGAAAAAGGGATTTGTGCCTGCTGGACACTGTCCCTTCAGCTTAAGCAACCCGTGCAAGGAGTATTTTGCTCACTGCACCCTGCCCTTCGATGCTCCCAGCCTTCCCAGATTGGACTCTTCCATGGCATGGACCCTGTCCTGCAAAACTGTTGTTTTGCACTGAAAGACAAAAACCAATCTGCTCTTTCACCTGGATAGAGCCTGAAGAATCCAGTGGAGCTGCCGAAGTACTGCCAGGTCAGTGTGGGATCCCTTTCAAAGTTGTCCACAAAAATAGGATTCAGGGCTTCTGACATGTAAACTCCATTAAGAATGGCAGGGTCTGTGGGAGGAGAAGAATAAAAATGGGGGGAAAAGTGTGTAAAAGAAGGGAGGACATCTAGCCACCCTGACAGAGGAAAGGGATGGGAACAGAGGCAACTCCAGGAGGAATGCAGCCTTATCCAAAGCTTTTGCATTGGGCAGGGAGTTGGATGCATCATTCAAAATAAATCCTGGAGGTCAGGTCACCACTGGCCCCTGCAGGTGATCTCAGCATGGTCATACTCTGTTAACCTCATTTCTCTTTCCAGCCTTGTCTGCCCTTGAGCATTACATCTGGTTGGAAGAATGCTCTGAGAGACCCAGACAACCATCACTGTGCCGAGCACAGCTGGCACACTACACAGCTGGTACCTGAGAGGGGACCTTCGGCTGTTGAAAAGCAACTGCCTGATGCAACGCTAACAGCCTTTCTGCAAACTGTGTTTAAATTCATGCTAGATGTAACTACCTAAGACAGAGGAGTCCTAAAATTTACACAGTTTCTCTCTTTTGTCTTTTCCTCAACAATTCTTTCTTTTTTTCTTTGCCTGCCTTTTCTCTCACAAAGCCTGGGCTGTCCTACCTCGCCCCCATCTCATCAGAATCAATAGGATGTTGCAGATTCCAAGAACTGCTAGGAGGCCATGTATATTTGGTGTCTGTGTTGACTCACTGTCTCAGGAGACCAAAGAGCAGCAGCAGTAGAAACAGGGAATCATGAGAAACTGGTCATTGTATTAATGTTGAAAGGGTTGGGGATTTGACCTACCACTTCCTGTTTAGTTACTTTACTAAAGGCAGTTTTGGTCAAAATAAGGGAAAAAATGAACTGTGACTCCCCAGTGATGAGGTCAAAGTAAGTCTCATAGGAATGGAGAGCCAGAAGAGCTGTGGAGAGCCAGGCTTGATGCTGTTTGCAAAAGAAGGAGTGAGTACTGCTGGACAATGCTCCTTGGAGGATCCCTGGACATGGAAGCAGCCCTCTATGTCCTGCTCATCCTCCAGCCATAGCCAGAGGAGCCGGTTAGTTTGTGCCAAGCTGTGCAGGCAGGAAATCAGCCAGCTGGGCAGTGCCTCTCTGCTGTCTCTGCCAGGGGCCATTTGACTACCTCTGTGTCCTCTGCTGAGGGCAGCAGCCTTACACTGTGCAGCTCTGCTGTTATCTACCCACAGCCAGCTCTGCTGGTGGCTCTATTGTGAGCAAGATTTTAGTGTCTGAGGCTGTTGGACCAGATGGAACTAATTTAACATCATGGGAGAAATAGAACTCCCCCTATTGTCTCTCTAAATAACACAGCAGTTGTGAGCACAGTCACCAGCGCCTACCCTGTCTGGCCCTGAAGACTTTAAATGAGCTCCATCGATGAGAGAAGCAATGGCACTTTTTTCTTGTCAAAAATACACAAGGGGAAGAGCTGACAGGGAAGCAAGGAAGGAGCCAGCACAGGCAGCTGTGAATGTTGGCCAAAATGAGCTATAAACCTAAGACAATTGCAACTGGTGTCTCAACCTGCAGACGCAGCTGTGCACCCACCAGCCCAGAGGAACCCGTTTCTGGGGTGTAGCTGGAGTGGTGTGAACATGCCCTTGGTGCCTCCCTGGACTCCTGCAGCTACCAAGGTGCCAAAGGCTTGCTGAGAACAGAAAACAGCCCAGAACAGTCATGTCCCAGTAGCAATTGTGAATCATGCCTAGTCACCAATGGATATGCTCACTGAGCTTTAAGAGTGTCCTTGTCGAGTGTTAATGTCTCCTGACACAAAGGTACTTGGAGTCTCAGTTCTCAGCTGAAATCAATAAGATTCTTGACGTCTAAAGACCCTAATAGATCCAACCCTTCCTATAGAGCAACAATTGCCAATAAAGTCACATCAGTTTTCACAGCATCTTTGTTTGAGTAAATGAACTGTAGGAGAATATACTGCCTGCCTAAGATGGAGGACTGCCCATCATAAGAGGTTTCCCAAGAGCAGATTATACCTAAGTCCTGTCACAGTGACAGAGGACAGCACAGGCATGACTGTGCCTTGGGATAGTACCTTTCCAGCCCTGGTTTCTTTTTCTATTCCCATCCTTGTTTCCAGTATTATTACTGACAATTTCCACAGCAACCTACTAGCAGCAAGAAAGTAGAGGTCATTACCTTTGTTGTAGACATTGGTGGGGAGCTGGATATCACTGTATGTTGTGTTCACCAGTAGGTTATTGAAATGCTCATTTGGCTCCAAAATGAATTCATCTCCAAGCTCCACATAATTGTCATTTTCATCCTTCTCATTAATCAGGAGAGAGTTGTAGTAATCAAACTGTTGATGAAGACAATGGAAAAGAGAAAGACGAAGAGAGAATAAGACAATTACCAGTGTGGCTGAAAAAAACCCACTCTTTAAAACATAAAGAAGGCACATATGGGGAATTGGGGCTTCAAACAGGATCAAGATGAGCAACAAACAAGCTACTATCAAATGAAAATTGCAAAGCTGCCAAAATGATGACTGCTGGCCAATTTCTTATTGTCAATAAGAAATGACTGAAAGCTTGGCCATAGCCCAGAGCAGAAGAGCCACTGAAGAGCAAAGGGACACAGTGGCAGACTCCTGTGGTCCCTCAGAGGTATTTAAGTGATTAGCTGGAGAGCTGGAGTGTCTCACTGGGTCTGGCTCCCAGGTTTAATACAAGGCATGTCAGTGCCGACCTTACTTGCCCTGTCTCTACAGCTGTCATTTATTAGGGTTAACTCCTGGTGTACATCCAGCTAGGATTATCCCCTCATTCTGTCACTCTAAGTGGCAGGCACTCATCAAGAGCAAAGGATCAAGCAGAAGGTGCTCAAAGACAACACAGTTTCCTCCCTGTGAAGGTCAATGGGGATTTATTATCTACAGTCACTTTAGTACATTTAGGACATTCTTTGCCCTTGGATAACCTGTTTTAAGATGTTTTTGCTGATTTTATCTTAGCCAGAAGTTATTTAAGGATTTATGTTCAAGCACCATCAGTATTCAGAGGGTGCAGATACCAAATCATGTATGTCAACTCACCCATGACCCTTACTGGGAATGCAGGTGACCCAAGCACCATGACTAATGTGATTCTTAAAAACAAACAAACAAACAACAACAACAAAAAAAAGGAGAGATGAAATTAGTAGCTAGCCTGATTTCAACAAGTGTTTTCATTCTCAGCTTTTCCCTGCACTGAGATGTCTACTTGCAGGGTTAGCCTGCACTTCTGCTCATGTATCTGTGCTTGTACTACGGACAGAGAACTTCCTTGAACAGAATTTTCCCTCCAGTTCCTCTCACCAGCAATAATCCCATAGTTTGGCCACAACTAACAGTTATTAACAGAAAGCCAATTATCCAAATTGCTTGGACAGCACCAAACTTTCACCTAATGGAAGTCCTGACAAGTGGGTGCCTGTCTGGTAGAGAAAAAGAGGGTGGGAGCTGTTGAGAAAGATGGTGAGAAGCTCGGTTCATTTGGATTAACAGTTTGCTGTGGGTATTTGTAACAGCATCCTCCTCATTGCTCATTCACACTCAATTTTTAGTTCATTTTCCAGTCAAGTAACCCACCAAGTGCCAGCTAACTTGCTAATTTGCGCCACATTGGTCTGCAGTAAAAGTTATGCCAATAATATCACACACCCTAGTGTCTTCCCAAATCCTTCCCCTCCCAAAGCCAAAGAACTAATCTCTTTGGTGTTACTGATTTGGGATCTGCCAGGGTAGTCTCTTACTCACAGCAGTCTCTAGACAAGCTGAGTGTCCTGAAGGCGAGGAGATTCCTAACCTGTCCAGGAACCTGAGGTGGCTGGGTTCCTGGCTAGGCCTATCTTTTGACTCGTCTCTCTGAGGATGTGTGTCATATTTTGTCACTGACCAGGATAAACTTACCTCCAGCGAGGAGTTGTACTCGTGGTTCAGATCTGCATCTTCTGCTGCTTCCACCAACCTCTAACGCAAGCACACAGAAAGAAAGATGAGTGGGTGCTGTGGCAAGCCCTTCAGAAGCTCTTCCAGCTGTATCAGCCATTCACACAATTAATGAAAAGGCACAACTGCCTCTTTCACCACAAAAGATCATGGAGCTATAAACTTCCCTCCTTCTCTCCTTTTCTGCTGACCTATCATTCTGTGCTGCAACTTTATAGCTTGGAAGGTATATTTGCAACTATTTATTGCCAAGTATATTCACACCTATTTACTGCAGAGTCCCTACTAAAGCCCTGAGCAATTTTAGGTTTCACAGGACATATACAAACAGAAACAGGTCCATTTAGAGAAACAACAGACAGAGATTTAATTTCATTTTCCATGAACCCTTCCAAAAAGCCATGGGAAAGACTTTTCAGACCCAGCTTGATGTCAGTATCTCATCAAAGGAAAAGGCCTTGTGGGAGTCTCAGTCTGGTATTGTTACTGAGACAAAAACCATGACTTGATTTCATAAAGGGCTCAGTGATGCTGTCGCCATTTATAAGCTCTTACCATTTATGGAAGGCAGTAAAAATCAGCCAGTGTTCTCCAGTATGATGCTTCAGGGCACTAATTCTCAATTGGTACAGACTGGGAAGGAATCCAACTAAACATGGACATGTTTTCAGCATTGCACAATCAGCAACAGTCTCAGCAAAACTACATTTTGCTCCTTCACAAAGGATAAGGCAATCCAAACACTGGAAAAGTCTGGCTAAGAATTTAATGTTATGGGCCAAAGCTCTGGGTTTAAATATGCCCACATTTCACTTTGAGACTCAAATGATGTGTTTCTGGATGACTTTTCCACATTAGACGCCTTAAACAGTCAAGGCTCTGTGACTACAGAAATATGCTTTTCATAGAAGGTAAATACACAGGAATATGATAAATCCTTAGATGCAGGAAGTAAGAGGGGCCATAACGATTACCTGCTCTGATCTCCCACGCAGCAACAGCTAAAGACCTCTTGCCACCTCCTCCACACTTCCCCATGTACACAGCTAGAAATCCAAGCACCTTCCTTGCAGCTCATGTTCAGGGGGTGAAGAAATTTCCCTTGAGCCACACACACAGCTGAAACAAGCTACTAGTCTTCAGAGGCCAGAGTGCATTATGCGAGGATGAACTTTATTTTCATTTGTGAGGGGTTTTTTTCCCCCCTCTTAAAACAGCTCTTGTCTCCTAAAAGAGTGTTCGTTCCCTCATATTTATTCTTAGACTTTTTTTAATCTTATTTCCTCCTTTGGGCTGAGGGAGAAGCCAGCATTCCCT
Source organism: Corapipo altera (assembly GCF_003945725.1). Classification (NCBI taxonomy): domain Eukaryota; kingdom Metazoa; phylum Chordata; class Aves; order Passeriformes; family Pipridae; genus Corapipo; species Corapipo altera. Next base: position 5,835,204 of record NW_020884873.1, on the reverse strand, counting down.
TGTCTGAACGCCCACATCCTCCCACCAGTGTCTGCTTAAAGCTCGGAGTGAGCAGCCAGCCACACCAGCAGGAGTTTGGTTGGGCAAAGTCCTCATACAACCTCTGCGCCCACACACTCCTGGAACAGGCAGGAGGCCTGTGCCTGCTGCTCTGGGGCTGACTGAAGGAGAGGACTCCCTTCCCAGAGCCCCAGTGGTCCTACCTCGACAGCTTCGACCTTCCTGCGGAGCATGCTTTCCATCTGCTCCGAGAACTTCTTCACCAGCTCCAAGCCATCCACCTCTTTGATCTTCAGAGTTGGCTCCACATCTTTGTACTTCTACCCAAGGGAAAAAAGAAAATCCTGTTGAGGAGGAGGCTCATAAGGAATGAAGTGAATCTATTATTGCTGACTGGATATTGTCTTTGGTGAAGGAAGAGGTGTTGAAGGAACCGCTCTGATTTATCGCCTTCTCCCATCTTTGCCTTTCCTCCTTTTTCACCCCTTGCAGATCACTGGCCATAGCTTGAAGCATTTTGACTAAGTAAAAGCAACTGATCCAATTGGGAGCTTGTGGCTGTTGAAAACAGCAATGTACCTGAAGCTATTAGTACCTACAAATTTGAGAGAGAGAAGCAGAAGGCCAACTTTTTTTAAAAAAACTAAATCGCAGATTGTGATTACATCCATAGCAACATTAGACGTGTCACATACCTGAAGTTTAATTAAGGTAGAGGGAAGAGCCAGGGAACAGAACTGTATACTGTCATTAACATCTCCTCCTATGTCACATGTGCTCTGGAGCAGCAGTGGGAGGGATGTCATACCAGCGCATGTGCTGTCCTCCTGCAGTGTCATCATATCTGTAAGGTAACTTGCCAGGTCTCCAACAAGAAGAGTCTGCTCAGTGCTTAGGTAGGAGACTGCCAAGGAAAACTAATATAGACAGTTATGATACTAATTATCAGACACCCAGGAGCACGCTTTAGGCCAAGAGCACCATAGAGGCATTTCCCAGAAACTAGGAATTAGAAGCATGGCTGCTTAGTGCTGCCTCCACTGGGAGAGATGCTGCAATGAGGAAGATCTGAATCTGACAGATTTAGAGATAACTAGTTTCTTCTGACCAGGTTTCATATAATCTAGGCATTAAAAAACCCGAGAGTACTCCCAAACTGTGTAACTAATCTACCTCCTTATCTGCCCTTTCAAGAGTGGATACAATGGCCTTTATTTCTGCTTTTCAAAAAATTCCGCAGCTAACAGAGATAGCCAAAAGGAAAGAGTAAAAAAACCTGCCAGAGGACACTATGATTAACCTACTCAGAAGAGGCAGAGCCTTATCTCCTCAGCAATATGGAAACACGAAGGCAACCAAGTGCAATTCCCTGGTCCCTCATCATCAGTTTTCTCTGCACTGTACTCAAACTCCCTTCACGTTGTGCTAGCACCATAGCAGCAATCTCAGCCAGGGCTGGACTTCTTGTGCTGGGAAAAAAAATGAGATGGTGAAAAGGAAAAGGAGGTGGCAGAGGCTTTGGTAACACTTTCTGGAATTAGAAGAAAGTGGTAGAGAAAGGACTTTGCATGTCTTTAGGGCGAGCGAGTGGAGCTCCTTTTGTTCAAGCGGCTTCTTTATGGTCCAGGAGGGCAGCTGAGCACAGGCAGAGTAAGAAACGCCTTGAGGATGGGACAGGCTGAGGAGGTCAGACAGAAATAGCAGCAGCATCCAGCCTGCAGCAGGCATGGTAGGGAGGCTGCTCTCTCTGCCTGGCATGATTAACGGCGAGGGTTTTACTGGATTAAAAACGCCAGGCCTCGCATCCCCTCCGCTGCGGCTGGGACAGGCGGGCAGCGGGGGAGGAGTTGGAGATGGGGTTGAGCACGAAGGTTAGTGTAACCATGCTGCAGGAAGAGGAATGTGCAGCCACAACCCCCCGACTGAGGTCCCTGGCCGCTGACGAGACCGGAGCGCATCCCAGCTGGTGTCTGTCCCATTTAGCTCCATGTCATGGTTTCGTAGGGAGAGAGAAGTGATCTCTGCCAGGCCAGGCTTTAATCAGGCCCTCCTCGGGGGGAGGAGGGTAATCTCTCCTGGGAAAGCTAACGAAGGGGGGGGACCACATCAGCACAGGCTTCACAAAGTGACCTGCCACCGGTTGCCTCGGGTCACATCTTCAATTAAAAACCAGGTCTTTTTACCTCTCAATTATTTTTTAATGTGCTTTTTACACATTGACAAGCAGATGCTCATAGGGTAAAAGTAACCACAAGCAATCCCGAGCACTCTGCTAATGCTGTACGTGCTTCAGGCCCGAGATCTAGCCAGAGCTGGGAAGAAAAAAAAAAAACCCAATCAAACCAAAAAACCCAAAAAGCTTTCTGCAAGTTTTGGTTCGCTGAAAGAATACATCAAGTTTGAGCTCAGATCCTCTTTGAGCTTCTTTCCTACAAACGAACGAGCAAACCACTTTGTGCCTGTATTTCTGCCACTAAAAAGTCTCCTGCTATTAATGACTATTGTTTCAATACTGTTACCAGACACCACGGCTGAAAGTCAAAACAGGTGCTTGTAGCTGGCCAAGATTATCCCCTGCAACCTGCATTTAGGGTTCAGGTAATCAGATCATTATAATTTACAGAACACGAATCAGGCTTGGGAGAACTGGCTAGAAGGATCTGATGTTGAAAAGAGGCCAAAAAGTTAGCTCAGATCTAACAGAAAATCTTTTCTTATTCAGCTAGTACTTAGCACTCCCTTAAAACAGCAGGAGCAATTCATTAAGATTCGCCTTCTGCAGTGTTGGGGGTGGTAATTTAAAAGTGGAATATCCAGAATTCAGTATCCTAAGTTTTATCTGTGAACAGAGATATGTCACCAAATATATTTTCTTGTTCCCACCTCCACGAAATTTAGCCTATTGAAATACACAGTGATCCATTACTCACTGCTAGTGGAACTATATTAAGAGTGTGAAAGACATTCCTTTCATCTTCACCCAGGAAAACGTCTTGACTGAACTTCTTGAGTTTGTCTGTTCTTTGCCATGCAGTTTTTTGTTACACTTTCTAGTAACTGCAGGGCTGGAATCAAGCCCTTCTGTCCTTTCTCAACTCTATCCACTGGGCAGGGCAATCAGCACCTCAGCTATAGAAGAGAGCAGGAGATAATTCTCAAAAACAACTGTAGTGTATTGTTAACACAGTAGAAGGAAATTTAAATTTTGGCTCTGCAGAAGCTGATGGTATTTCTGACACTTAAAGACAAGCCCTGAGAAGCCCAGAGTCATCTCCTGGCGTGGCTGCCCTTGGTGATCCTGGACCTATGGTCACTGCTTGGCCAACTGTAGCAGCAAGGCTGTGGCAAACACCTAATCAGACACAGCTTCAAACATCTGTTCCTTTGCTCTGTGAGGTGCTACTGCCCTCCCCCTACTCACCCTTTCACATTGCTTCTTTACTCCAGCCCTGTTGCCCTCAGCTGTCTCAGGCCACAGCCAATACTTTAATACAGATCCATCCTTTCTGAGCCAGGTTTAAGTGTGCATAATGGGCAAGAGAATACAAGACAATGAATGCTTCAGCCATCAAGCCAAAGCCACTTGGCTTTTGCTGCCTTTGTGAGATTTAATGCAATATCCTGCCTGCTTGGGACTGCCAGCCATCTGAGGGCTTTTTTAAAGATTTCTGATCCAGGGTAAAAACCTGTCTCTGTGGATTCAAGGGATGTCTACCGGTTCACCAAGTCTCTGGGAATGATAAATCCTGGTGAGAAGTCAATCATTTGGCTTTGCAACATGATATTAAGGTTCTTCTGGAGGAAGCAAACAAAAAAACCCAAAGAAAACCAAGCAAACTCAAAGCCACAAAAGAAAGTTTATGCTTAATGTTAAAGACAAGGTTTACATGCAAAGCATCCAGTAACTGAGAAATTATGGCTCTCAAAGCAACAATAAGCTAGTTACTTCAAGACTATTAGGCACAAGGGAGACATGAAGAAAAATACAAAATATGCTGTTATCTCTCAGTCTGTGTTTCATCAAAGGCAAAATGCCCATAGACTTAGACAAGCACTGAGAAAAGAATTGCCTGGACCTCTGGATTGTGCTCCCCACCATTCTGCTGGTCTGCAGAGAAATATTTCCCATGGAAAAGAGGCAACAGCCCAGAGAAGAGAAAAGTGCTGGGGGAGCAGGCAAATCCATGTGTTTGATTTTCAGACTTTGGTGTATTTGGCTCCCCAGGCATAACTCATCCACAGTCTGTGCCAATATGATGATCTACATAAAGTTATTTGGGGTCTGCCACTCTGCGTGAAAGCGTTGCCTAACAGTAAATGACATGCCTACATCCACTTGAAACACAGAAGGTGCCAGAAATGCAGAAGAAGCCCTCCAGAATGGTCTCCACTTTAAGATGAGGATTTGTGAGAAGGTGCCTGACTTACTGCTCTACTAAAGAGATGGAGGCTGAGAGAAGGACTGAAGTGGGTTCTGGCTGGTTGTCCTCTATTTCCTTACCACAGGGAAATAAGGGGAAATGAAAGAGCTCAAGAAGTGGGGCTTCAGGGTTGAAAGGCAAATCTGAGCTGTTTAAACTGCTTAAGTAAAGTTAGGGCAGGGAAGGACACAACATGCATTTAGGAGATGACTTTGCTGGAGTGTTTACAGAACAAGGCTGGATCCAGCTTATCTGTACCCCCTGCTGGAAGTTGACATTTTCCCCTCTCAGTCACAGATAACACTGCACTGCACAAAGCACAATCAGTCTGTGCTGTATCCAGGCAAAAGCAAACCAAACACCTTCCCTTCTCCAAGATGAAAATTGTGTGTATGGAGCAGCCAAGTGCTATTATTTTATAAGGGTGTCAGACCATCAGGAGAATATAGGTCTGCCTTAGTTCCTCCTGACGTGAGTACTAGATTGGATTTGGTTACATTTGGGCTTCTTTTTCATCAGAAATTAGGTTTTTTTCGCTTCTGGAGAATTACACCAAGCGCTGATAAGAGCTGTCAATTTTGGTTCAAGATAACTATGACTCTAATTTTTAGTGGTACTATACTAGCATCTACGGGTCTCACATAACCCCTATCCCAAAGGGATCAAGATCCCAAAAATAAAACCCACAGTGTGGGCAGAGGTAGGTAAGGCAATCTGGTGCAATATATCCAAAGTGCCAGCACAGCACAGCTGCCTTGACAGTCACCTCAGTATCACATCTGCCATCCTTGTCCTGCATTGCTATCTTTCACAACGCTGTATTTTCAAGCTAACTCTGGTTCTTCTTAGTCCCACTGACTTTTGGACCTAAAGGAACATGAGCTCCCTTAATGTGTTAGTATAAATAGCCACAGAAGCAGTGCAAGTTGCCTGTGTTGACCCACACCTATACAGCATCAGCCTGACTATCAAATAACCCCAGCCTGTATCTCCTCCTCACTGAAGCTCCAGTACCCACCAGAGATGCCTTAGCATGTCACTTTGCCTCTGACAACTATTACCTGGGGACCCCATGGGTTGATAGGCAATGTGGAAGCATCATCAAAACTGCTACAAGGTAAACTTTTGCCTTATCAATACCCCGCTGCAGCTGCCCCATGGTTAGTGCATGAAGTACCTATATCAGTCCTGATAGCTTTTAATTGCCTTGTGACCCTTTCCTCCCAAGAAGAACTGATGATCACCACAGACCTTTGTGATGGATGCTGAAAGCCTTTCTTGGTCAAAGCCTAGCAAAGCTGATGCTGCAGGACATGCTCCCTTACTAAAGACAAAAAGCAGCACTCAGGGGACAGGGAAACAGGGCTCAGCAGCAAGGAAAGGAAAACTATATCCACATCCCTTTTTTTGCATTGAGATATGGGTGTTATTACTAACATGGGGACAGAAATCAGACACCTAGGAGGCCTCAGAGGCGACTCATTACTTGTCTTGAAGAGAAGAACTATAGAAAGAGTAAAGAAAAAGAACTGAAGTAGAGAAGTGACTGCATTCCTGAGGCCCCCTCCAGTCCCCCAGAGCAGCACAGAGGGTGGAGATCACCAAGTCTGAAACAGGAGCAGCCATTCACCACTAACTTAAGGAGACTCCTCTAGAGCTGCAAATGGGATTATTTGTTTAAAGCCCCTGGAGCTACACCCTTTAATGCTGGTAGAGTTTAGTGCAACAGAGCCTGTTTGGTGATGAAGCCAAGCAGAGGTCTGTGCCTCTGGAACATCACAGCTTCCCAGGGCACCTGTCTCAGGGACCTTGTCCAAAGCAGAGTTTCAAGGGCAAAATTCAAAGGATTGATGAACAACTGGATGAATACTGATGAGGAAGCAGTAAGAAATAAGTGCCAGCTGAAGAGCTGCAGGAGGGGATGATGGGGTGACAACAAGCAGGTGAGTGATGAGTAGCAGAGGGACTGATTCAGTCTTGGGAAAGGAGAAGCGAAGGCACAGTATGTGAGGGCATGAAATAGTCATTAGAGGGGAAACATGGGGAGAAAAATAGAAACTGTTAGAAAGTATTAGTAAAAAATGGGACAATTTAAGTGGTGTTTGGCAATGGCTGGTGAAATAGGAAAGGCACTAAACAGATCCCCCTCTCCAGTACATGGAGAATGGGCACAGAGCATCATTCTGTGCTCATGGATAGATCTGAAAGATAGCTGGAGACCTGTGCCTTTTTCTTTCTTCCACACCAGGGGGAAACCTTGGAGGGCTACACAGGGAGATAAAGGGAACCCTCACACATTTTGCCTACCTTCTGCAACAGGAGAGAGCCTGAATACTTAGTCACAATGGAGTACAGCTCCCCACCAAAGGCATCCGCCCAGGACTTCACCCTAAAAAGACAAAAAGAAAAGGAAAGTCAATGTTAATAAATCAAAGTCTACACAACTCCTCACTTTTTCAGACAGAGAAAACTCCATTTTTCCAAGTATAAACCCTGCTCTATTTGTCTAAGCTACTATAATAACCATGTTTTTTCCCCAGACTGCTAGCCAGACAAGCAGTAAGGCAGGAGACAAGCACTGCTCTTGGACATTCTGCTCAGGACATTTGTCAGCAAGGGGAAACATTGAGTTCTGCTGGTCTTGGTCATTATGTGTGGAGTTGAAATTTTCTCACCGAACTTTAGAGGTACAATTTTCATCTTAGGTATCATCTGTTTTTCTTCTGTTACCACCAAAGTGAAATAAATAGCTTTCTGCAGACATCTGTCTTCACTGACAGGGCCTGGGGTGATGGGCTAGACGCCTAGTGTCAGGACTGCTGAAGAGAAAGAAGTGTCAGATTTGGAAGAAGTTGTCAAGATTCACCCCTTGGATTCAGTTCCTGCAGCGGTGCAGGCCAGAGACTAATAAGGCAGATGAATTTACTGCTCTCAGTGGAGACACTACTGCTTGATAATGCCACAGTAGATGATGCACCTCATCATTGTAAAGCACTACTCACATTCATGCCATCCTATAAATAATTGACAGTAGCAATACCACATGGAGAACATACGGATGCTGAAGAGCAGCCTGAACGCTGAGCCATCCAAATCAAAATAGATGGCTCTCATAATTGACAGAGCACTTCATCAGAAATCTGTTACACGATCCACATTAGGCAGTTCCACCTACAGTTGCAGTTCCTTCAACAAGGATTCTCTTCAGAGAGATGTCTCTAATGCAGTAAGCGGCCTTCTCCACTTACCCGAATACACCACTTATTTATGGTGTGCACAGTCTTACCTATGGCTTCCAGCAGATTTCTTTGAGTCCCAAGCAGACTTTAACCTCGGGGCCTGATTCCCCAGTGCACTGCACCACAAATAATACACCAACACAGAGATGGGCTCTGGAGTGAAGCCAGCACAGCAATGGTAGAATAATCACAACTGCTAGCTTTAGCCTAGGAAAGCCTGTTTAGACTCCCCTCTTACAAATAAGGACTAGGCAGCTACAGGCAACAATTTGGAACAGACACAGGACCTTAGCTCTGATCTGCACCTCTCTCCACTGCCTATAAAAAAAGCATGAGAGAGTGGGTGCCTTTTTAAATCACTCCTTAATTGGCAATGAGGCATTCATATTTAACCACTGAGTGTGAACTAGCACCAGCTGAAGCAATTTGTTTTTTTTCTTGCATTGTGCTCTGCATCTTATTTTGAGAACCAGAGCTTTTATCTCATCATGTCATCCTCAGAGAAAAAAGAATACAAGTATTTTCTAGGAGACCAGGATTTATTGGGCCATATCAGAGTTATTTTAGCAAGCCTAGAATAAAAGAGGAAACCAGAAAGAGGGATCCCATGGGATGTTTTCTTGTTTGTTGTAGTAGTAACTAACACATTCCCTTAGATATGAGGATCTCTGGATCAACAACTAACTTGATGCCCATCTGCTGCTGCTGGCTTTATAACTTTTATGTATGAGATGTTTTATGCTGATATTAACTGATATTCTCCAGTCTCCTCACCTTTTACTGCAGAAAGAGAGAACATAAACATGGAACTTGGGATAGTAATTTTAACAGGGATGTTTATTTTTACCCCATTTGCCTTACAAAAATGGTGCACTTGACCCTGGCCTTTCTGTTCAGTGTCATGTCTGTGGCCATGTGTGTGCCCCTACTCCTTCCAGCCCTCATAATTTTTCAACCCAGCAGGGTGGAAGTGTCTGTGGTGTTAATTTCTGATTAGTGGGTGCAGTTGAGCATCTTGAAAGTTCTTGAAGCTTCCAGTAATGGCATAATTCAAATAAAAAGGTTGAGGTTGGTATAATTTTGGGATTTCTGCATGGGTGTTCTACATATCAAGTGGACCCTTACTCTGGGAGGGCTCTCCCAGCCACTTCTGAGCCACTACTCTGGCTCAGGGGCTGATATTTCTGCTAGTCTTAAAGCAGAAATAAGAGGTGCAAAGGCAGGGGGACCAAAGAGAGAGCCAGAGACCAGCAGCACTGGAGGGGTTGTTGGAAAGTTAGGGGGCACAAACGAATTAAAGGCACAAAGGTTCAGAATCCCTGTGTAACAGGTCTGAAGATGGGGTAATTAAAAGTATCTGGTGGCATTTCATGCAAGTCGAAAAGGAAGAAAATGAAGAGGCAGAAATACACTGGCATTTACATATTTAAAAGACAATTATTTGCCAGAGAAGTGAGCAACCTTAGAGTACTGGGGAATTAAGGGCAGCCTGCTGAACTTAAGTAGGTTTCCTTAATTTTTTCATAAACAAGTGAGAGAAAAGGTCAGTCTAAAACTCATCAAGTTGTAGAGAAATTTTGTCCAAGGCTGCTGGTTCCATCAACCCAAGAGCAGATGTATAAAGGCAATAGGGACAGCTTAAAGAGGCCATACCAGGTCGATCTTTACCTCTCCCACCAGCATTTCCTAATGTTTCCATCAGCTCAAGAAGAATCCAGCCCCAAATCCTCACAGCTGCAAGCACTCCTGCCCATGCCGTGGCCACTGGACAAGCAGAGCTGTGTCCAGCAGGAAAGAAGAGGCGGTTTCTGTGCTGAACTTGCAGTGCATCCCAGAGGCATTGCTAGTAACTGAGCAGATTTTTGCACTGCTGGAGTTAAAGCTGAGTGAGCTTTGCAAAGATGGGAACGAATCGGCGACGAGCCAAGCGCGATGCAGCAAAGCCAGACACGACTTGGGGAGCAGCACAGGCCGACTCAGCCTTGTGTCACTTAACTGTGATGGAACCCAGCTGGTGTTTAAAAGACTCTGTTTTTTTGTCCCCAAAATGTCCCTGTGTAACCTATGGAACAGGTCCATTTTCTGCTGATTTACTCCCTTTGGACCCCTGTCCAATGTGTTTGAAATTTCATTTGAAAAGGGTGACTTCTGTGTTTTACTTAAATTCATAAGTGGATGTGAAACACCAGGGATTAATTCAGCTGTTGGTCTGGTTTTAGTACCAGGGGAGAAAAGCTCTTTTTCTATTGTTTATTCTTCATTCTTGTACATGAATTAAGTTCCAAACTGTGCAAAGTGACGTAAATCTTTTTCTCAGTAGTAAAGGGCTATCACATTATAACTAAACACATCAGAAAAGGATTTGGTCAGAGATTGCCTGCATGTAATCCCTGCACTCGCATTCAGTGGCAAAAACAGTGAAACAGACTGGGTGGCTTCTTAATGCCACACAAAAGGTATTTCCATGAAGTGTTTATCCTGAGCATGGAAAGTCAATTTGCATAGTTCGCAGTTATCAGAAGTTGGATTTTTTTCTGGGTAGCCACTGTGTCCTTTTTGTGAAACCCAAATCAGAACCACTTTGCTGAGGAAGGGCTTGATAGTGCAGCCAAGTATAAAATTGGTAGCAAAGTTTCCTGAGACCCTCTTGGACATCAGCTCAGCTCTTGGTAATTCCATGGGCTGTACTGGTGGGCACATCTGTAAGGGTTTTTATTGGCAGTTTTTGAATGTAAAACATTTTCCTAAACTCAGGAAAGGGCTTGAGCTGACTTGTTGATTTATTGGACATATCTCCTTCTGAAACTGGATGGCAGTGTTGTCTCCTCTCCAGGCCAGCCCACTGTCCTGCACTGATGAAGATACCGTAGCACCCAAGAAGCTGCCCCACAACAACTTTTACCAATCATGGTGCTGACATTTTTAATCCTTAAAGGATTTAACTCGTCTAAATCAGCTTAACAAGGTGAAGTTTTTATAAACTGGGGTTGCTGAGAGCTGTTAGGCTCCTGGGGGTCTGCCACGGCAGGCTGCATGGCTGGCAGGGAGTGACCATGCTGGAGGAGCCGCTTGTCACACCAACACAAGCACAGGCATGGGTGCCCTGCAAACCCACATCCAAAAAGTGCATCAAGGTTCCCTGCACGTGCACTAGCACCTGGACCCAAATGCAGTGCTTGCACAAAATGTGGCTGTGTATGCTTTATATTGCAGCTCATCTTTTCAGTCCTTTGCTCCAGAGCTCTGGGAAGGGCTACTACACCCTTTGTAGTGACAAGGAGCAGGAACAAGTAAGAAGTGCCACAGCTTCTTTCCTCTATTCAGCCTCCTCTCACTAACATCCCCTGACGTCCACACACGTGAGTAAACGTGTGTGCACGAGGGCCCTTTTAAGCCATCAGTGTTCCAGATCAATGCAAGGGATCAGAGCTGCAAACCTTGCCCTGCACGATCTGGATCTCGTGTGTGACGAAGCGATGCGTCTTTGCTCAAACACCCTGTGTGTATCCTCCCACAACCAGATCCTGGCCAGTGCTGTGCACCTCTTGGGCATTCCCACCATACTGAAAACCAGCAGTGTCTACTGAAACCGCTCTGCTCAACTGGGGAGCTGCCAAACTGGGGCCACTTGCGTGCGCCTCCATGGTTGGATCTCCACCAGTTGTAGCAGCAGCGGGGTTTTACGAATGCGTCTTTAAACTGGTTTTGCCTTCTGCCGCCTAGTGCATTAAGCAGAGCATTAATAGATGTCAAAGTGCTTAACTAAAGCAGATGAGTATCATTGCTATGCTTGACGAATGGGGGAAAATAGGTATTGCATCCTATGCTAGACCTGGGGAACTGAATTTGTGGCTCCCGTGTCTGTGTCCTCCGCCACGAGCCATCCCTACCCTCATGAGGAAACGCCACTCCTTGCATCACTGTGCTCCTCCGGAGGAGCTGCGCCCACGGAACCTGCCACTGCCAGGGAGACACTCCCACCCGCCTGCCATGCCCATGGCATTGCCCGCTCCACTCCAGGAAAACCCCACGCCAGAGAGAGAGGAACACTTACGTCTCCAGCGGGATCTTCGTCTGGGCCCTGGCAGGGGGCAGGAAGCAGAAGAGACAGAGCATCATCCACGGGATGGCCCAGGGCCCCATCCTCCGCGCACCAACCATCAGCAAGGGGACCGGCCGGCGGGGTGCGGGGGCTCCCCCCCCTTGCTGCTGCCCTGGGGGGGCTCCCGGAGGGCCCCCGCCATCCTGCCAGGCTGGGGGCCCTGCTGCTGCGGGGCCGAGCCCCGGGGCGACCCCGGCTGCCTCTGCCCCGGGAACGTCGCTCCTGCTGCCAGGCGCCGTCGGGGGTCTCCAGTGCAAGGCAGGCAGCCAAAAACCTGCCGGCACCTCTGGAGGATGGGTACCCACAGGTGCGGTGCGTCTCCGTGCCCCGAGGTGCAGCCGCGCCAGGAGGGAGCTCTGCGCCGGGAGCCGCAGTGGCTGCGTAATCCCCTGCCAGCCCCTTAATCCCCTCGCCAAGCAGCAGCAGCCACAGATTTAGGGAAGTGGAGTGGGATAAAATCACCCGGGATTACTCTGATTCCTGAAGACGGGTCTTGGCTTCTACAGCCGGAGGTCAGGCCATGCCTGCTTTAAAGGGGTCTCATCTGCATCCTCGAACACCTCTGCCTGAGCTTTGATCTCTGTCTGACGCTGCAGGATGCTGACAGGTCCCTCCACAGGTCGGCCCAGCACTGCCTCCTCCCCAGTGGGTGCCTGGGATTGGCACTGGGGGTGTGGGGACAATGGTGGGGTCCTGCAGGTACCAGCAGGTTCATGCCAGCCACTGCTTGGTGCTGAGGTTTGCACAGGACAGATGAGGCCAGGCAGAGCTGGTGCTTTGGCAGCATCCAGTGCAATTGCCAAGGCAATTGCCAAGGAAATTGCCCTCCAAGCCAGGAGTGGGAATCTCACACTGGTGAGGGGAGAGGAGGGAAAGTGAGCAGTGGGAAGCAAAAGCGGCGTGAAAGAAAGGACTCTGCCAGTTTTAACTGATCACCTCCTAATGTGAATGATTATTTATTAATAGTCAGACCTTTCCGTTTGGGCAACATTCAATTGAGATTGCCATCCCCTCATCTGTGTCTGGAGACCAATGAATCAAAGGAGCCCAACGGCTGAATTTGATGAATAGCAGGAAGTAGCAAACTGCATGCTCGCATGAGGGACACGCTATCAAAGCTCATTATCATCACAAGAAGTATAAATTATAAATAACTACAGATATGGCAGCAGAAAGATTATAAATTACTACAGCAACCTGTTGAGCTGCTTTACTCTATTGCTATGAATTAAGCCATTTATTAAGAGTATCTTCCAATCATCTTTTGCACCTTTACAAATGGCTTATTTAATATAAAATGCAAAGCCATGCTATATTGTTGGGTTTCTCATGAGGATGTGGAGGGCAGAGCTGACTGACAAAGCACTGAAATCAAATTAAGGCATGTACTACAGATGTGCTGTCGAGCGCAGCACTGGTGCCTCTTCTGATTTAACCCCAACTGGAGTTAAGCCGCACACAGCTGCTTGTTCACACCACCCCCAGTGGGATGGGGGAGAGAATCAGAAGGTGAGAGAGAAAACTCGTGGGTTGAGATAAAGACAGTTTAATAAGTAAAGCAAAACCTGCACACACAAGCAAAGCAGAAAAAATGGGACGTCATTGGGCAGGCAGGTGTTCAGCCACCCCCAGGACAGCAGGGCTCCATCATGTGTAACATTGGCTTGGGAAGACAAATGCCATCACTCTGAAAGTCTTCCCCTTCCTGATCCTTCCCCCAGTTCAGTATGCTCAGCAAGGTGCCAGACAGTGTGGCATGTCCCTCTGGTCAGTTGGGGTCTGTGATCCCAGCTATGTCCCATCCCCACCAGCATCTTGTGCACCCCCAGTCCACTCGCTGGTGGGGTGGTGTGAGATGCAGAAAAGACCTTGACTCAGCAGTAACTAAAACATCCCTGTGTTATCAACACTGTTTCCAGCACAAATCCAAAACTCAGCTATTATAAGGAAAATTAACTGTATCCCAGCTAAAACCAGCACAGGTGCACTTTAAATGGGATAATAGAAGTGACAGAGGAAATACAGACAAGGGAATAAAACCATGAGACGTGAAATAGAGGTTAAATTGTATGACAAAGAGGCTGAAAGCCTGTGGTGAGCACTTAACTAATTACAGGAATAATTCACCTCAGGATAGGATGGTTTCATCATTTATTACAATCTTTACTCCAGGCTGAGTGTCTCATTGAAAGTTACGATCTTCTTCAGGCGGAAGCTGTGGGCCTGAAGGGCAGAAATTTCCAGATAATGTTCTTAAGTCTGTGCAAAGGGTTACATGGGAAGGTTTAAATGGTTGTTTCTGACCTTAAAATCTACAAAAAAAATCAATTTCTACGCACATGAACACTCTAGAGACAGTGCCTTCAGCATACCACCAGTGCACGGCAACTGCCACAGTCAGCTTAGGAGGACCAGATCTGGGTCTTAGTAATGAATTTCTAAAATTGCCAAAATATTCTATGAGGGCTCTTGCCCCAAAAAGGAGTACATACAGACCTGCATGGTCCCAGGGGGAATCTGTAGGTGAGAATAGTACAGAGAAATGTATTTCCTCCCAGAAATTGCAGACAATGTGCCCCCATGGGAACAGAGGGAGCTAATTACCCTTCCCCTGAGTTCAGCCTCACGCTGGGGGCCACAAGGCTGGGCTTCTGCTGCCTTATTCTTCCTCTGCAGCCTGAAAAGAGGAGAAGATTGCTCTTAGAGGAGCTAGGAACACTGACAATCAAGGTTCCATTTGTCTGTGTTTACCAGGATTACAAATGAGGGGTAGCATCCAGGCTGGCAGGCTTCCCTGTCTGGATCCTTCAGGGAAGAGATAAAAAAAATTCGTATTCTGAAAAAAAAAAAAAAATCTAAAATGAGATCTGAAAGCAGGAGCATCAACATTTTAGATTGCATTTTCTTTCCACTTTTCAGGGAGCCATATAAATAGTTATTGTGAGTGATTTTTACAGGATCTTTTCACTAACCCTCCCAGCCACTGTGTGCTATTTGCAGCTGGGACCCAGTTTAATCCAGATGGGTTCTGGCAAAAGCCCTTGTCTGGGTGTGTTTGGAAACCCCTGGAACATTGATAGAAAAGGCAGTGAGACACAGGAACACGCTGAACTGGGAGATCTAATCCCTTTATTTGGATTTATCTCATTTACTGGATATATCTCACTTAACCCCTTAATGATCTAAAATTGCAAGGAAGTAAGATTTGAAGATTAAATGAAAATAGCACTGAAAACTGAAAACCCCAGGTGCCTGGAGGGCCCTTAATGGGATTAGTGTGCATCCAGTTACTTCTGCAGAGCTCAGCCACCACAGTGTGTAAGCACAGTTGGAGCACGGGAAGGAGATAAACAATGGCAGGATCTGACTGGGGAAAAAGAAAATTAATCCTGTGAGAAAGAATGAAAGCAAATACATAACAAGGAGTGGGAATTTAAGGCTGCAAGAGATATGAGATGAGCAAGTACAGCAATTTAGAGCTACATTTGCAAAACCATGAGGAAATAAAAAGAAATGTCAGTGTGATTTTGTGCTGTGTTCAAAGGCACAAGGAAAATTTACCAGCTCTATTTATTTCTGGTTTGACTAGAACCTGAGTTCAGTTTGGATTATCATGTTATGAGAAGATACTGGCAAATGTTAAGACTAGCAAAAGACCAAACAACATCAGAACACTGGTTAGGAAGTGTAGTCTTACAGTGGGATAAATACAAGGAAAACAGGTCAAAATGAAGAAAGGGGAATCTACACTGAGTGTCATGGAATCACAGAGTAGAATCATAGAATAATTAAGGTTGGAAAAGACCTTCAAGATCATACAGTCCAACCATTAACTTACACTGCCAAGTCAACCACTAAATCACATCCCTAAGCACCACATTGACACATCTTTTAAATACCTCTAAGAAAGCTGATTAGAAAGATGCCAGGCATGGCACAACCTCTTGAGGCAACCTCTCTCCATGCACTAGTGGTCAATAAGCCACATTTTGTAGCAGCCGAGTGTCTCTTTGTTAGAAAGACATTTGGAACAGGGGATATGGCAACGACCTTGAGCACAGCAAAGAGAGGATCATGCAGCTTCATGGAGATGAAGAGCAGATGGGACAGTGTCTCAGCTCCTCAGGCACCAAGCTCATAGTGAAGTTACTATTTTTGTTGCCAGCAGTTTTATTGGGCTGATACTGGTCAACAGAGACACCTCTTCCCCATGGCATCCATAGTATTGCTCTCCCAGATGGCCTATGCAGTGAGGTAGAACTGTTCCTTCCTATTTTCTGGGTACTCTGGAGCAGTGTCTCAGAGCTCACACAGAGCAAACATCAGGGTCCTTTTTGCACCATAGACCTTTTTGCACCATTTTGCACCATCAGGACTGGGGAAGAGGTTGCAAGAGATCAGCATTGATTTGTCTTTCCTTCTGGAGACACTGCACTCTTGCTGTGTGCCTGCCACCACTGCACACCTCAAGGCAAGTCTTTCCTCCATCATGATCCTGAACTAAAAACATTTGGGAGATAACCACTTAATAAGAATAATTTGCTTTGATTTTGAATAACTTAAAACAAGGCATGATGGGAATAAACTATGCGGTCTTGTTCACAGCAGATGCATTTGTCTGAGATCATAATCTTGTGCCTCTCGTTATCTCTTGACACAACTCCTTAGATGAGTATCTGGGTACAAAAGCTCCTTTCTGTCCTGGTCAAATATTCTGCATAGGAAACTGCTCTGTCACCAGTGTTTGAGCTTGTGTCCTGTTGAGGAGATATGAGGACAATGTCTCTGGCTTGTCTGAGTAGGTTTAACTGTTCCTCTGTGTGGTTTGGAAAGCAGACGTGTAGTGTTTTGCCAATACCAGAGAATCCGAACTCCCCGTCTCAGCAGCTGCCAGGAGGAGGGGGCCCTTGCCAGAAGCAGTGATGGAAAAGCACTTTTAGTCACAGTTTTACTGGCTGGGCATGCAAACCTCTTCTGATCGGGTTTCAGAGCTGTGGAGAGTCAGCACTTGCAAGCTGAGTTTGCAGAGGTGTGGATTCGATCGCTGAGTGGGGATGGGGAAGGAGGTGCTTCTGCACAAGTGCTGGTGCTGCAGGTAGAATGCAGTCTGGGGGCTGGAGAGGGGTCCCTGCAGCTGAACACTGCCCTCCCACCCTATTTGGTCAAATCAGGGCCTGCACAACCCCAACTGGCCCGTGAGAAGCTGCAATGAGGCAGGGAGATGCTGTCTGGCCGAGGACTCTGTTGGCCGTGTGACTGGCAGCACCTGAGATCTGGGACATTTGGAATGGTGAGACCTGACAGATCTTCATCACCGTGTGGTGCTGGGTGAGCACAGCCTCTTTGAGTGCCCCTTCCTCACTGCAACCCTGGTGGGAAAATACCTCCCTCCCTCACAGGTGTGTTTTGGGTTAAATTAGCTGCTATTAACACCTTCCAGTTGCAGGGGAAATGCTTGACACAGTTTGCAGCTCTACATGGAAGGGTTCTTCTGCTGCTGGAGACTGGGCTGATGAGTGCCAGTGGTCATAAGGAGACCCTGATATGACTGCACAGAGAAGGCACACAAAAGCCTATTTACAAAATGCACCTAATACCTGCATACCTGATAACTCACTAGACTCTCTGTAGGGCAGTACAGAGTCACCCCTAATGTATAACACAGGGGGGTTATACAGGGGAATGTACAGGTACCCTGGATGGCATGTAGGCAAGTATTACACCACTGACTCATTTCAGGTTGCCTCAGAGGCAGTAAATAATTCATGAATGTCTGGCCTGCAGAGCATCACGAGGCATCAGCAGGATGACTTGGACCACGTGCATCCTTCGAGACCCCACATTCCACCCCTGTGCTCAGTAAATATCTGCCTGCAGACCCATTCATCTGCAAGCCACGTGCTCTCCCTGTAGTTTACAGAAGCAGCCACATAGGTGTCATGTTAATTAATGCCTTTGGCTGGTTACTTTGCCTTCTTTCCTTTTATTTTTTTCCACAGCTTCGCTCTAAATTTAGACTTGTTTAAATACTCCAAGATGAAATGAGTGTTTTTTTAAATTTGTTTTTGCTAGCAGCATTTTAAACCCTCATCAGACACAGTGTTCTGAGCAGCAGGAAATTGAGGGCACAGAGGGAAACACCAAGAGAGAGCAGAATGCATAGGAAACAAAGAGCACTGAAGCACCTTTCCACCACTTCTGAACCCAAAGCAAGAAAAAGAAGAATCAGTCGAAAATAATAAAAGGAAAAGGAAAAGTAAGTGAAAGCAGATGCTCTGTTTGGAGAGAACTCTGAGCAAAATGTAGGTTTCCTGGATGATGCCACGAAAGCACCCAGAGTGCAAAGTCATTCTTATCTCTCCACTACCAAAGGGTTAAACTTAACTTTTTCCATTTCAAGTCCACCTGAAAGAACTTGATTAAAAGGAAGGGAAACCCCATTTTAGAGAGATTAAAGCCTTATATGATAACCTGGCTGCACTAAAACAACTTTTTCGCAGGAGGAGGCTTTGCTTTGTAGTGAGTCCCAGGAACCGTGTTGCATCAACTGACTAAATAAATTATACCACTTATTCTGTTAGTCTCTATGCTGCAAAGACACTTGACTCAGTGCACATCTAGCAACATCATCTACGTTGCCAAATCCTTCTTATTAAATGTGTGATGCAATGACCCTATTCAGGGAACACACGACAGACACTTCCTTCTCTCTACTCAGTGTGTAAGGATTCAGAGTTTGGCAAGGTTATCAGGACAGAGGTATTTGGGCCAAATTAGAGTTTCTTCAACCTGGCTGGGCTAGGAAGAAGGAGGGTCCCTTCTCCCATGTGTTCCCCTGTCAGGGTCAGCAGGTGTGGGGGGTGCAGAGATGATTTACCTGCCTTTGTGGTTGGATGTTACTGCCTCACACATTTGCTGATAAGGATTTGTTAGGTAATGGCTGTAGGATATTTTGGAAATATAGGGTGTTGTCTAATTCTATGAGCTCTTACAGAAGAAGACAGCAGAACCTCAAAGACAAATGACCCTCTTCTCACTTGGCAAGTGATCTATAGGGGCAAAGCAACCAACCCATCCGCTTCCCTCCCCTCCCCTGATTTATTTGTATCATACTGTCAGTTTACATGGGGTTGGACTGAGCCCACAGTGTGGTTTTATCTGTTCCCTGACAATAGGGGTGGATCAGGGAGCCAGTGGAGCTGGGCTGCAGCATTCTGCAGACCTCTCTGTAGTGATCCAGGCGTTAAACATCTGCCTGTCAGGAGAAATGGCATCAATACCCATGAGCTGACTATCCCCAGCGAAGTGTCTGTGGGCCACGGGCTCTGCGTCTGTGGGTTTGCATGGCACGTACAGCAGTTGTGCCTGATCCCTGGGGAAGCTGCTGCATGCTACCAGAGCATAAATAAAGGGCAATGTCTAGGCAGAAAGACTTTTTTTTTCTTTTTTTTTAACCTTTCAAAGGTGTCCTGACAATTTTATTTGTTCTGTTGCTGATATTGAGTGTTCAGGCATGAGGTATTGTAGAAATGCATGTCGGAATTTCTGGAATATTCAGAACTCAATTAAAAATCTTAAAAGACTTATTTTTTTTTTTTTGCCTTCCTTTTGATTTCACAGAAGGGAGAGGCTTTTGCCAAAATTCTAGGTCAGAAATTATAGCTTTTCATGCTTTTCTCCTTTGAAAACAGGACTACTTTTTTTCCCCGCAAAAATCAGAGGCGATCATTTTCAGTGTGATTAAAGATAAAAGCTGGGCTTTGGATACATTTTACCACACATTGATGTAGGTGTAGATAAAAACAGTCCATTTTTTCATGAATATTAATGAAAACATGTTTTGTGATTTTAGGCAACCATCAATTGTTATTAAAAAAAAACCTGACAGATTTGAAGAAGAGGTGGGGGAAGGCTCCGCAAGGCTTTCCACATCCAATTAACACCATTTTGCAGCGGCTTGTGTTTTGCTCCGAAATTAGTCTGTACCGAGTGTGAAAGGTGCTTCCCTGACCTCCGGCTGCTCAGCGGGCTGACGGGGAATGGTGTTCACCTGTCCAAGCACAGCAGCACAGGCTCTGCCTCCTTTTAAACTCTTTTAACCTCTGGTTACAATTCAAGTCACTTCCCGTCACCCTAAATTGCCTCCGAGTCCGTAATTAGCTCCGTCACCTGCCAACTTCCATAACACACACTCATTCTCCCTCCCTTCAACATCTGACAGCATCTCGCTCGCAGAGCAGCTTTCAAACAGATTTCCCCTCCACCCCAGGGGTTTTTGTGCTGTGAGCCTGCCCTGGAAGGATGAAGATACAAAATCATGTTGCGCCCAGAAGGATCATTAAATGCCTTCTTTGATTTCCTTCAAGGAGCACAAATGAGCTGAGGAAGCAAACCAGCGCGTTTTTTGCCGGTATTTTTTGTATATGTTTTTTTAATCCCCATCGGCATGGGATGATAGAGCCAGTAGCCCCCTGTGGTGGATGAGGTCTCTCCAGGTTACAGCCATCTCCTCCCAACGGGGGTGCTGGCTGAGGAGAACATCAATCCCCACCCCAGGAAAGAGGGTCTCTCAAGGATTTAGCTTGGTCTGGGTACATATGTTTTCAGAGCAAATAATCTCTCTCACGCTGGAACGTGTAACATTGTGCGAAGTATGTGTCTGAAAAAATCAGTTTCTAGCAGTGGCACTTCTTCTGCTTCCTCCTGCTGTTGTCAGCATCTGGGCAGCACGTGGGACAGGCAGTAGAGAGACAGGGAGAGCTCAGAAAACCATTTGCTTGGGATGGGGACAGAGCAGTCTGCAGCATGCTTGAGATAAAACTAAGAATTGCATTCACTCCTTGTGACAAAAGTGGAATTGAGGATTACCAGAGGTATAGATAAATAAATATTTAATAAATATAAAGCTTAAATATAAAATTTTAATAAAATAAATAAATGTTTATACATTTTTTATTGTAAGAAAGAAAATTTATATTCCAAATTGTGATGCCTACCTAAAATCATCTGCCATTTGCTAAAGCAGCACTCCAGTTCCTGCCTTCTGATTAGTGCAGCGTCAAGGCTGAAGTTAATGTCTTTCTGAGCCAGAGGCTCCTGAAGTTTCAGACAGAAGCCAAACAGTTGTGCCTTGAGGGATTCCTTCACAGGAAATCTGATGTGCATAAAGTAGGCAGAGCGGTGCTGAAAGCTCATTAGTGATGGTTGCTTGCTGCAGCTCTGACCTTAGCTTAATTCGTTCAAGCGATGCTGGAGTTAATTGGCATTCTCAGTTTGGAGTGATTCCCTTCTACAACTGCAGTTTAAACCTAGATCTACTCTGGTCCCCAGGCCTATAATTCCCCATGAAAGAAAAAAGCATTATCTGGCTCTTCTTGTGCTTCACTGTACAGTGTCACACTTTGATAGCCACTAAGTTATTTTATGGCTGTGTGTGGGGCAAAGTGCCATAGCAGGCAGCAGTGTTGCAGCTTGCATGTTTGTAACCCTGGTGGAGTACTTCTGAACCCTTACAACAGCCATTGTCTCAAGACATTAAATATCTTCATCCATTTTCAAAGCATGTTGCAAGAATTGAAGACCACACCCAAGAGATCATGATGGAGGGAGTCAGCAAAGCTGCTCCAGCGATGCTGACCTTGGAGTTGGTTGGAAAGGGCAGGTCCCCGTGGTTGCTCTCGCAGGGCATGCGAGAGCTGCACCCAGTTGGGAGGGAGAGCAACAGCAGCCTCTGCCAGCATGGGGAATCCATCATACTGTTGATGTTGCGACTCAGGAGAGCCCTGGGCAGATGTAGGTGACATTTCCATTGCAAGCCAGGTCAGGGCTCCCAGCTGAGCAGCCGCATCTGGGACTTGGTGGCTGTGTCTTGGCAGCAGTGGCTCACTGTGATAGGACCTGCCCTTTTAGCACTAGTGGTGTACACAGTCTAAATTATGTCAGACAGGTCACACTCAGTCTTCCCCCTGCACTTTCCAGCCACGTAAGGCTTTACCAGCCTCTGAGTGTCACCCACCCGTGTGGAGCCCAGTGCTGGAGGGAAGCCACGACCAAACAGGCAGCTGAGTTTTACAGCTTAGGCTGTTGCACAAGGTTATCCGTTCTCTGTTGCCCAGGCACAGGGTCAACCACCTCTACCAGGATACTCCACCCGTTCACCTGCTCCAGCAAACTCCCCTTACTCAGTGTGTACCTCCACTTTGCAAGCTCCAGCTCATTTAAGAGGTGAATTCCTGAGAATGGCTGCGGTTCTCTGGGGTTACGCGGGAAGTACACAAGGCCAGAGACACAGCATTCCTCACCCCACCTGGATGTAAACTAACTGTGCCTGGGATTTCATAGGTCCTTTGCTGGGGCACCTTCAAACTGTGCTTTTCCTATTGTTACAGCCCTGAGTTACTGGTCAGCCTTGTACCATCTTTAAAGTGCCAAAAGCTTCTACTTGTCTTCTGGAGGTTTTCCAGAGCTCTATCAATATTTTTTCCCTGATGTCTGTTTCCACATCCACCAACAGCTGTTCTTTCTTCATCTACCCAGGCAGAACTGGCAACTGGAGAGGTTATTTACTTCCAAAGCCTTCCCTCCAAGGATTGTCTCTAGCAGCAAAGGGCAGGCTGGTGTTCTTTCTCATTGCACTGACACGAACATCTGTTGAGGGTGATTGGGAAAGAGAGGAGCTCGGTGCTTTCACAGCCCTCCAAAAATGCTGGGGGGGCTCCAGCAGGCTTTCAAATTCTACATGCTGCTGGTCATATTTGGGCTAAGAGATTAAAAAGAAATAAGCTAACACACCTACGGAATAAAATGGAAGCAGAGAAGATCAATGTAACTAGAACTCTTAGAACTGATTGCTTAAGAAGGTGAGGAAATCTGACAGGCTAGAATAGCCATGGAGCCCTTTTCCTGCTTTTTGGCAGGGAGGACACAGATTAGCTGGATTTAGTACACTGCTGCACATGTTAACCAAGTAGAAAATTGTTATTAGCTCTAGAAAATTGCAAGTTGAGCATATGGCAGTTCGGGGCCAAGAAGGTGTAGAAACAAATGCAGATAATACACTTGAGAGCACACAGCCAGCTCAATCTCTGAACAGGGGCTTTGTGGAGACAAGATGAGGAGATCCTGTGTTCAGGAGTCAGAAAGATGTTTTACCATCCACGGTGGTTTTCAGTATTACTGGGCAGTGCTGTGCTGGGCCCTGAGATTTCTCCAGTGCATGAAGACTGGGATGGCAAAGGACAAGGACAGAAACAGATCTCAATAGATCAATAGTCCATCCTATTCTGGCAAACTCACATTTGTGGGGGAGTAGCTAACACACGGGAGGTTTTTCCTTTTCCTCTCCCGCTGAAAATGGACCTTTTGTTAATTCCCATCTTTTCTGAAATGCCAGTAGCGATTGCTCACCTCTGGACAGGCCATCAAAAAATCTTTAAGGCTGGCTTTAGGCTGCTGCAGTCATCTGGCAAGAGAAAAACATTTCTAAGGAGAAAGAGCAACAGCATCTTTGTCAGCAGTACGTCTCAAGTCACATCAGAGACTGCGAGCAAAGAGCCGAGGGAAGAGCAGACGTTAATGGGACAGGAAGGATAATGGGAAACTTGCACCAACTGGCCTCTTTAGTGTCAGCTTTATTGCACAGCTGGGGAGAGTACATTTTGTAGCAACAGTAATTTATTTTTTGATCAATACAGGAATTGCATATGAAAGTACTCTCGCTCTTCTGATCATTCCTGCTGGGTCTGTTCATTTGCCTGCCCTGCAACAGGCACAGGGCACACCAGGCTGCCATGTGCCAGCCACTGGGATGCTGCAGAGGAAGGGAGAGGGGAAGGGATTACTGCTGGGAGATATAGCACCTGCAAAGGTAAAAAATATAATATCAGAAATCCTGAATTTGTCAGGACTAATTTTTGGTTGCTAGGCTGCTGCTATCTGCTCCTTGCTTTTTCCAGTTTTCACTGCCTACACAACATGCTGATCTCTGATGAAGCGCTACATCTGGGAAATAGGGCAGTTTTGGGCTGGACTGAGGGATTTCTCAGTTGGCTGCAAACAAAAATGAAGAGATGGGGAAAGGAGTGAAGCCCCAGTGAGGCATGACTGAGCATCAGTCTCTGCCTGTGCCTCTTGACTTCTTCTGTGACCTCTATAAATCCATTATCAAACCACTCTTCATGTCCATTTTAAATGGAGATAGTATTTCCTTCTCTCTCTTTTGCATGGGTAATGTGTATGAAAGGCACTTCTAGATGCTTTGTATCTATCTAGCTATTTGTGTAAATGCACTTTTAGGGCAATGTTGAATTCACAGAAAATATATATAAGAAATAGAAATCCTTTAAAACCATGTAAGAGTTTTCATCCAAAAGTGTTTTAGTGGATTATGAAATCACTTGTTCTAAAAAAAGAGCATATCACTTTGGGTTAAATACCAGAGTGTTTATATCCCTGTGCTCTGTACCTGAACCTGCTCAGGTTCCCCACCCCACCATCTGCCTTCTCAGAGCTGCCCCCACAGCACCAGTGCAATTAAGCAGGTTGTTACAGTGTGACAAGAAGAGTCCCCGACTTTTCTCTTTCTGTCACCTCCAAAGCTGATGTTTTATTTCTGACATATTCCCATTTCATAAGCTGGTTTCTTCAAGGTATGCACAGCAGCACTTGCAGAGTGCTCTGCTTTGCAAAGCCCGGGCTGTTTCGCCGGCCTGCCCATGTCTCAGACACGAGTGCTTGTTGTCTTCATCTTTGGGCATCCGACTGTTCAATGCACTTGGCACTGAAGAGCATTTTTTCTGCTGGATTTAGCAGCCCCCTGCAGTGAGGGATTAGCTTAGTGTTCTGAACTTTAATGCTCTCTAAATTTCTGCTTTTATACAAGGAAGTAAAAGTTTCCTGAACAATACGATGTTTCATTTGTGCTTTTCAATCTTCCCTGCTTCCTCTTCCAATTGTCACGACTTCACTTCTGCCCCTTAAAATGAAAATTCCCAGCTTTTGCTTCTCTTTTGAATTATTCACTATCATCTTGAAGACCTTACTGGATTTTCTTGAGTGCACAGCCATCATTTCCTCACACCTCTCAGCCAAAGGAGTTAGGTGGAGACTCTTCAACTTCTTCATGTTTCTATCCATTCCTTCTGCCCTTCCTTTGATGAAGCTCGTGTGGTCCTGCTGGCACCATTAAGACATTCCTAAATTGTGGCACACTTTTGGTGGGATGCGATCCACTTGAAAGTATCCCATGGTGATGCGCTTACTAATGGGGGAGACAAATGTTACAATATCTTCCCGCAGCTGCTTTAGAGGAACTGGAGGTGGTGACTATAGGAATTGGGGCGGGGATAAGAAGGGAGGACACAGATTGTTTGGAAGCACTGGATTTTGGCCTTTAGGGGTACAAACAGGAGCAGGGAAAGGCGTATCACAAGAGGGTGAGTCGGCAGAGACAAGCAGTTGAGCCTGCTTGCAAGCATATCTCTAAAGAAGATGGGAATTACACCTCTGCTGCCAAACTTCAAGCATTAAGTGTGCAACTCCTGAACAGTGTTATGATACTACAGCTTGATGGCTCCTCTAATTCAAGCTCTTGGCCATAGCTCACTGCATCCACGGGAGAAGCCAGGAGAGGAGAGGCAGGACTTCCATGATAAGAATCCAAGAGAGGAACCTCAGGTATTAAAAAACCCCTCCTTAGACGAATGTGAAAGGCAGGCACTTTTACTAAGTGGTAGGTCTGGGGCTACTGCTCTAAGCAGAAAGAAGGCAGCTGTTAGTGAGCCAGACTGCTAAGCAGCAGTAAAAATGAAGGAAAACAGAGCTTTTGTTCCCAGCCTGAGTAGCCCTGCTCTGGGAGGGCTGCCAAGAGCCTGCACGCTCCTTTCCCCTCTCCCTCTCAACGCGACATTTACAGGCAAGTGGTGAAGCAAAACCCGCAGGTGGGTAGGCTTCTGAAGTGACATATTAATAATATCTCTCTCCATTTCAGTCTGTTTCAGAAGCAGATTTCGAGTATTGGTGAAGAGATTTGGCACGAGCGGCTGTACCTGCATTCACAGGGTGTAACAGAGATGTGCTGCAGCAGTCCAAGGCAGTACAGCAGCTCTGCATCCAGCCCATGGAGCAGGGTGGCAGCACTTGGGCAAGAAATGCGTTAATATTTATGTAGGATCTAAGGAGGGGATTAGCATCCCTCTGTGGTAGCAGCTGTAGGACTGCCATCATCTCCCAGAGTTCCCTCATGGCGTGAAAGCAGGATATTCTCTTGCTGATAGTTAGATGTCATCCTTTCGATTTCTTGACTTTTGTTTAGTCACCACACGCCAGAAGGATTTTCCTTCTGCCTTTAGTGACTGGTGGTGTTTGTGCAGACACACTGTTCTGAACTCAGAGCTTACTTTGCTTTTTGTGGAATCTGCATACAAACATAGTTAGAAGGGCTTTTAACTAATTTATGCTCCAAATGGTTTACATTTTTTTTCTTTTTTTTTTTTTTTTTTATTACATGTATGACTGAAGCTGCTGCTCTCAAAAAATGTGCAGTGAGTTCCTGTTGTGTACACCAGATGTTTATTCTAAATTCATTCTTTGGAAGTTTTTATGTTGTTGCTCACCCATTAAAAGGAAGAAGCATGGAGATTGCTTGCAACTCAAATTCTTTCCACAACAGCTATAACATAAAGGCATTCCTATATTGAACACGCTTTCTCCAAAAGCTATTCTTTAAAATGACCTAAAAATCTCTTTTTTCCTCCCCTCTCCCCTTTATTTTTCCAGAGCTTATTTCCTGCTTGTTTCAGTAGTTTTTTCAGCTACCCATACAAAAGAGTTATGGTTCCTGCATCTCACATTCACTTTCATGCTGGGCAGATTTATATCTGAACAGTCTGTCCTGGTTTGGTGGTACAACCTCCATTAAATAAAATAAATAAATAAATAAAAGGAATATTCATCCCAACATCTGCTATATTCCAAGGAAAGGTAGGGTCTGGCTGTTATGCCAGTACTGGTCAATACAAGATGGTGGTGGTGGGGAAGGCTAACTTTAGCCCAGACATTTAATCTCCCAAGCTAAATTAGGTTTGTACTGAGACTTGCCCTCAAAAGGACCCTGTCTTTCTGCTGGGCCTGCGGTGAGATCAGGCTCATGATCTGTAGTTACCCTTTGTGAGGGTATCTGCGAACATTCCCAAGGATTTCCACAGACAGCCAAGGTAGGGGACACAACAAAGTCACATTTTGGTCTTGGTGCCACCATCCAAGTCTCAATGTCAGTGAAGAGGCAAAGGCCTTTGCACCCCAATTTCACAAAAGCTTCAATCAGTTTAACGAAGTAGCACAGCTCACATCTCCTGCTTCACTTTCCTCTCCCCACATGCCCCCTACTTAACTCCTGCACATCCCAGCCATACACTGATCCAGGCTCCTGGGCTGCTGCCCACTGAGCTCATAGACATTAAAACCAACCTTGGCACGGCAGAAGTCTTAGCCTGGACTAATTCTGCTGCAACATCTAGCCATCTTAAAATAAAAAGGGAGAAAAATTAATGCAAAAGGCAGGAAAGACTAGTGTGGGAGCAGGGATGAGCAGCCAGGAGTGGGTGGCTGGGATGGGCTACAACCTTTGCTTCTTCAGTGTCTTGCAGAACCCCATTTTCCACTTGCTGCTTGTATATATGCCAAGCTCCCTCCTCCTATATTTCCAACTCAGCTGTGCACAGATTTATATCTAAAGGCCAGAAGACGCTTGTTAGAGAAATTCACAGCACTTTGGAAAAGGCAAGGACTTGGAAGAGTCTCTTAAAAGTCATCAGAATTAGCAGTAAAGTTTACTAGAAGTTGACTGAGGATTAATTTTTTAGTACATTATTCATCTCCAGGCCTAAAATTTTGCCTGTTTCTAGGTTTCATGGATCTCCCTGGGTAAAGCTGCCTTCTCATAACATTTTCATAGAATCATAGAATCAGCCAAGTTGGAAAGGATCTCTGAGATCATCAAGTCCAACTCTTCTTTTTTTTTTTTTTTTAAACAGCAGTCCGGGTTTCCCCCCCCCCCCCTTTCCTTACTTTGGAAAAATCCAGCCCAGTTTTTTTCCCCATTCTGTACTCTGGAAAAATCCAGTCTGGGTTTTCCCCATTCCATAATTTGGAAAACTCCAGTCCGTGTTTTCCCACATTCCGTACTTTGGAAAAATCCAGTCCGGGTTTTCCCCCGTCCCCCGAATTTTTTGTACTTACTGAAAAATATCTTTTAATTTTGCCTTTTCCTCAGCAAAGATCTCCAAGTTTGCTAATATATTGAACCATGATTTTAATGTGTCCTAAAGGGACTAAGATATCTCCAATACCCTCCACTTTTATGACTGAAATTCAGAGCTCAACACGTTCTAAATAGGCTGTCAGAGGAGATGAAGCATCCTGCCTGTTCAGCTGCATCCTGCTCCTGGAAAATTTTATTTCGCCGTACCATTTTAATTACTCCCATTTGTAAGAGATTGTTCCATCTCTGACTCGCTTCTTTGTTTTTACATTGACCGGTGTAATGAACAATTGATAACTGGCCACTCTGCCGAGGCGCCAGAGGTGTTAATGGGGCAATTAAACGCCTTGGGCAAGGTTTCTTCAAAGCCGTTTAAAGTTGCACAAGCGGCATTTAAGGCATTTAACCACTTCACACTAACGAAGCCCCTTCCATCAGCTTGAGGGACGTGCCAAGGGTAAGTTTTGGAGGCTACCAGGAGCCTCCCCTGGAGCCTAGCGACTGAACATGATGGCGCACACGGATGTCCTCATCGACCTAGGGGGGTATTTTGGGCTGCTCGCTGGCCCCCTGGAGAGTCTACAACAGAAAGCTGCTACATTTTCCCGCCTTGGCAGAGCCAGCCTGCCTGGATACCAGCAGCTTCACCAATCGACATCGTGAAAAGATCCGCCCGGAGCCAAGGTGGCCACTGAGCGTCCCCCGGGGGGTATTTAAGGCAGCGCCCAGCGTTGTTGACTGGTCCAGTCCAGTCGGTGTTGCCCACGGTCTCCTGGCTGCTGGCCCTACTCCTCGCTCCGTCCCACCTGCCTGCGTCTCCTGCTTGTCTTGCATTCAGTGTGCTCACCACGTGCTTCTCTCCAGCGGTCCTTCCCTGACTGCCTGGAGCTGACTACACCCGGTTCTCTCACTGGTGGTGGTTTGTAGCCTTTCCTTTTCCTTATCTCTCCCTCTTCTTCTCCCCCCCTCCTCGCTTTTACCGTTACTTATTGTTACAAATAAAGTTAATTGTGTGTTTGAGACCTAACATTTGGAGTTTTGTGCCTTAATCTTGCCTTCGAAGTAATGCTCTAAAAGAACCTCGTTACAGCCTCTGAACGGTCTGTAACCATTGCAGCCACAAGAAGGAGTCAACAGAGGAGCAACAGAGAGCTACTGAATAAAAATCATATCGAGGATCTGAATTTTCTGTGAGAAAATACATGGATTCCTTCAATGAATATTATGGATTTCCATGATAAACACTGACAGAAATTATGCCTCAGTATTTTCACTAACTTTCTACTCCTTGATTTCTCACTCTAGTTTTAAAGGTGTGGAATTCTCCGAGCAAGTGGACAGTGGTTAAGTGGAACTACACTGAAAAGTAATATCAGTTCAAGGCTGAATCTGGGATTAATGCATAAAAGCACTGCTGCAACTTCTGGAATTCCTGCTAAGCCACAATTTACAAGTTATTTAATTCTACTGGAAATAAATAAAAAACCAACCAAACCAACCAACCCAAAGCAAGCACTATATTAAGAAATACACAGACACTAAAAATATTACATATACATTCTGTGGAATCATTTAAAGCAGTTAATGGGATCCTTACACACTTTCCAATTTTCTGCTTGCTACCTTTTTTCCTTATACAGATAAAAAACAGGCCCAAAGTAAGGCAATCCCAACTGCTGCACCCTTTTCTTCTCAAAAGGCCTCCTTATCTTAAGAGCTCCAACCATATCTTAAAACAATAAAATAAAACAGGGGAACTTGAGTGTTCACAACCACTGTATTCAGAGGTGATCTATCAAACCCAAAATAACCTTTTTGGTGCTGCATAGAGACAGCACCAGCTGATACAAACCTGCTAAAAATCCACCATACCAAAAGGTAGAGATTAAGTTTTCAGTATTAAGTGAGAATCCTCCAGGTTTCCACAGCACTGGAAGGCTCTGACTATATTTCTGGAAAAAGCCTTTTTCTGAGACAGATACTTCAGTTTGTAGCAGAAGGAAGAAAGAAAGGGGTGCAGCTCAGTTTTACACTCCACACTCAGTCTTCAATTCCCAAATGGACCTGAAGAAGCAGATCCTGCCATCTGAGATGGAAACCTAAACATGAAGTTTGTCTTTATTTCTCAGCAGAATTCTCTCACTACTCCTCCTCTTCTGTTCCTTGTCATAACATTCAGAGTTTCTGAGTTTGTTCTGTTCTCTTATCGCTGTTGTTCTAAATAAGCATGATAGTGAGCTAAAACAGCACCTCCCTTCTTTAGCAACTACTTTCCACACTCATGAACAATCCCAGAAATCCCTTGCAGCATAATACAGTGAGAGAAAACCAACTCTGCCAGTGTTACTTGGTGTAGATGCAACCAGAAGAGAGGGCAGTGAAAAGAAACCCTGAATTAGCTCAAGCCTTGTCTGCTTTAAGCCTCAGCTTGTCAAGTGTAATGCCAATACTACAGTTGTCACAGGCATCAAGAGTTAACAGATGTTTTAAAAAATATGCCTTTAATTTTTGTAAATTGCTCTGAAAAGCAATAAATAAAGAGGTTTTTAAAATTTCTACTTGCCTTTTTGTAAATAAAAATGTTTCCCCCATGAGTAGAAAACCTATCACAAACACAGCTTGAAATGCTGAAGGATTATTTTTAGCCACCAATTAAAGAAGTTCTGTATGTCATATGAGGTATTAACTATGTGTCCCCATCATCTTTAAATTGCACTCTCAGATAATCCAACATCACAGACACCAATTAGCCATGTATTTAGTTTCAAACCCTTTTGTGTAAACTGCAATTTCTTCCACACCAGTTCATTCAGAAATAATACCAATTAACTCAGTAGAATCCCACAAATTATAATGGCCACATAAATTACGAAGGCTGTAGGATTAGAATAAGGCCTTGCTATCTTTGAAGTCTGCTTTTCCTGGTATCTACTCAACATGTTCATTTCACTGAATCTGCAAGAATTGTAAGCAATTTGGTAACAAAATGGAACTAGAGTAGGACGTGCTGTCTGCCAGTTACTTAGTGAAGGGAAAGTCTGGCAGCTTTGTGGGCACGAGTCTCTTGGGGTTATTGGCTTATGTGAATAAAGAAAGTAGCTCTTGACTTTATTTTTTACTATTGATTTAGAGCCTTTCCCAAAGAAAGAGAGTGAATTCCACCCCATCCTTGCATGGGTATGGGGGTAGGAGCAACTGTTTGAATCATTACAACTGCACTAATTGAAACCTGGAGCCAAATTTACGTGAAGAACTTTCACAGATGAGGCTAATGAGTTGTGCCTACATCAATGCCCACAGCAAAGAAGATTGTAGAATCACTCATGGCTTGCAGTTTGGGTTCTCTGCGCCCACACAAGAAATGCCTCCTCAGCAACAACTGTGTGTTCCTAAAGTGTAGTAAACTGGCACTTCAGCAGCAGATGCTGGTGAAAAATTATTTCAGTCATTTATTCTAATTGATTTAAGATCTCATGTGTCTTCTGACAAGCATAAAAACCTTTTAAAGTCATACAAACAAGAGACCCAACAATCCTAAATACATAGTCCACGGTACAATAAAATGAAATCAACACACAGTAGGGATTATCCTTTTTATTTTCTTAAGAAATGGATCAATGAAATCACTGTGCTCCAGGAACACACTAAAAAAAAATTAATAGGATTTTTACACCAGGTAGCCTTCCCCTTAACAAATTTTCACATTGCTTATAATAATGCAGATTGGGCCTGGAATAATAGAAACATGAGTCCAGTGCAACCCCAGAGCTATGTGATAGCAAGTACATTCACAAACCCACCCCCCCCCGCAATTCCTCAGAACACCTGCAGAATCCCACTTCTACGTCTAGCTAAAAATATTCTTGTCAAAATAGAAAAAGATTTTTCTACAAAAATTTTGGGGGAAGTCATGACACTTCATGTAAATTGCTTTGCAGACAACTAAGTACGATGATCAATCTTCCCGAGACTTTCCGTTCCATGATTTCACCCGGATTTTCACCCGTTCCTAAAAATAGTCCAACATTGCCACCATGTGGTCAGGGATGGGCACGTTCACCGGGACAGCTGCACGGAGAAAATCCAGGGCAAATACCCAGTCAATGAATGACTACACTGCAAGTAAAAAAAGGGAAACTGGATCCCTAGAACCGAGTCCTTATGCAGGGAAACCAATTCTAAGCGTGGACCAAGATAACAAAAATAATTTAAGATATTTTGTGATTAAGTCTTCAGTATTGTGACGCTCCCTTCGCTAAAGGCACAATCCATTTCCGCTCTTTTCTTCCTCAGTACAGCATCTCTTTGCCAACGAGCAAAATCCACGTGTATGCAACATGCCCAAGACCATTCATTTCTTCAAACATAAACATACTTGAAAATTTTGAAATCTTTTTTTCCTGGAGTTCAGGAAGCAATGGAAATTGAATTAAAAAAAAAAAAATCATCTTTCACATAGACTTCTTCATCGCCGCCTTCCTCACACTGAAGAGATATGCTTCATAAATAATATTCAAGAAGTTGTCATCATTCTGAAAAAAACAAAACAGGTAGTTGTTAGCAGCACAGGCACTTGGAGTAAAGAGATTAGAAGGTCATTTATTGCATTTTATGGACCAGATACTTTCCAGCCTTACTGTGTTTTAAAAAGCCAGCAACAGGAAGGCTATTTCCTTTACGTAAAAATACATATTATTTCCCAGCCTTGCCAGCAGCCTTACAAGAACTGGACGTGATTGTATCTCAGCAAGTAGCAATGAGTACACAGAGAATAAGTTTTCCAGACTCATCATGGATTTATTCTTGCATGATAACCCAGTGACAGTACAACCCTGTAATTCCTTCTCTTTACCAGCACTGACCTAGGGATTTCCTTAAACTGTGTCCTCCGTCAGGTCAGTCATAATTCCAAACATGTCTAAAGGAACAGTGAAACACCCTGGGTCTTGATCCCATACTAAATCCTACCTGGGCAAATCCTTGCATCTTGTTTAGCTCTTTTAGGCTTAACACTCCTAACAGATGCTGCTCCTTTTGCTCTGCTGCTTAACTTTTTCCTTCTGAAGAACAATTTGCAAGAATGAGTCAACCCACATTAAGAAAGAATATTATAAGTAGCTCACATAAACATATGAGGATAATTACAATCAAGATGATATTTGTGGAAAATCAGGAGCATCCAAGATTGTTGTTTTATATAATGGAAAATGACAGCTAACAAATTGGCAGTAAATAATTTCCAGGTAACTCAGTTAATCCTAACTACCACCAAGAAAAGCAGGGTTAAATACATATTTTACAAGTACAGAGTTACAGAGGGTAAACCCCAATTTTCCTTGACTAGTTTCCTTTTTAATTTTATATATGCTATCCAGATACTCAAAGTATGTAAAGGCAGGATAATGAGATTTTGTTTTTAATCCCAAAATAAAAATACAGGGAAAAATGAGAAAAGCCTCTAATTTGTTAAAGATACTATTTTCTTCCTGAGTTTATAATATAAATAGCGTTTTAAGTAACTTCAACATTCCAATAACTTTTAATTTTATTCCAAAGCCATACAGGCACATAGATTTGGCCTACAAAGTGGACCCTTAAACCTGTGTCTCTGTGTCTTGTGTTTTGTAGGCAGGTCTTTCGTTATGTAATGTCTCCTCAACTTCTACTCCTCAGATATTCATCACATGGCAAGTTAAGGAAAAAAATATTCATAATTATACATCATCCCAGAGCAGTAAGCAAGCATCTCATAATGTTGTTAATGCTTTGTCACAGTCAAACCTGAAAAACTGCAGCAAAAGGAATTTTATTCAGTGTCATCCTCCAGTTCAAATGCTAAGCTGAACTAGTATATATTCATGTTATCTAACCCATAGTTTAAAGTTGCTCACACTCATCCTGCAATTTTAATTTCCCTTCTGAATTCCTCTTACTGCTTATACGCATCTCTGAAATTTTTGGCAGCTGGGATAATCACCCATTATTTATCCTTAGCTAAAAATATAATAGATGTCTCTCTGGCTCACAGGCTGACCTTACAAAGCTTTCATTCATTTTGTTCTTTTCCATCAAAATTATTATCTTTCCTGAACCCAAAATCAGACACATTAATCAAAATGCAGTTGAACCACCAGTGTGCAAGCAGAAGCTCTCACATCCCCAGCCTATGCCATGGTGCCTTGTTACTAGGCAGCCACAGGGAGCACAACTTCCAACATATATTTTAATTATTCATTCAGCCTCTAGACAGACACAACTGATTAGAGGGTGCTTATACCAAAATGGGCATCAGGATTTTAAGCAAAGTGGGAGAATCCCTGGTGCTTTACCTGGATCAGGTGTAGAAGTGTTTCCTGCAGCTGCATCTTTGTCATGGAGGTGCTGTTGGCCACAGCTGGCTCTGGGGTTTGCAGAGGCAGGAGAAGGTTGGCTGAGCTGGCAGCAGGGTCTTGGCTGGCCCCTGCCAACCGCCCACTGTCACTGGCTTTTGGTGGAGCAGGTGTGGACTGAGTGAACACCATCGGGGACATCAGCAGGGTAGGAGTCACAGTGGCAGGAATGCGTTGAGGTGAGATTACCTGTCCATACAAAAATAAAGTCATCAATTAAACCTATCCACTTAATTCTGTGGGGGAATGGAGACAATGAAAACTGCAGAGAAGTTGGCAACAGGCACAAAGACTGCTGGAGATCGATACAATGATCTAAAACTCCGGCTCAAGACCACCTATATATGGTCTATTTTCAGGTTAAAAGGTCTTCCATCCAACTTGACATTGCAGCAATGGATTCAAATGTGATTAAATCTATCTGATAGGCACATGATCTTAGGACAAGAGCATCTTATTACAGAAATCAGACCACTATTAAATATCAGTACTTAGAGAATGCAGCTGTAAAGTCTTCTACACAGGGACAGTAAGTCAGTAAGTTTAATCTTTGATAATATACTTACATGCAACTATTACTACTAAAGACTGATCTTTGTACCTAGAAAGTATTTTTTACACTAGAAAGTATTTTCCAATTAAAATTTTCACATTACTTTATAGATATATATATGCATATATTTTATCTTCTCATTTTCTTAAGGAGAATGGAAAAAATCCAGAGATTAAGTGATTTATCTAAGAGTCACAGTGATATGGTGGCACTGTCAGAAACAGAACTCCTAACCAACACAGAGTTGCCAAAACCAAAGTGACCCTCAAAGAGAATGAAAGCCTTGATGCTGCAGCAGTTCTGCAAGTTCACTCAGTATCCTAACTATGGCAACCTGCAAAGATGGGTGTCAAATAATTTTTAATTTCAAAATTTGCAATGCATCTTGGAGCTGTGAAACATGTGGGATTAGCAAATACTACCAGATGTAACATACAACATAACAAAGTTAATTCACTCGGATTGTAGATATTAGGCCTCTCTCCAGGTAATTCTAATAATGAATCTTAATTCTTAACAGCCATCTTCTTGCTATTCATGTATCCAACCTTCTGCTCAAAGAACAGAAAATACAAACTAATTGATACGAGCTCACCGAAGCTCCTTCCTTTTGAACTGGAACATGATTTATTGCTATTATATAAAGGTGAAAAGCTACTGAATCACTTCATTCTGTGTCCTGGGTTACATTTCAGTTTTGAAGAAAAATTAAAATTAAGAAAATACTACTGAGGCTGCTCCCCTAGGTATGCAAACCCCACATAATTTAATATTAAAGAACATTCCTATTTTTGTAGCTGGTCTCACTCCCAGTTATGATCATTCTACCCAAGAAATTCTTGAACAATGTTAGTGAGACCAAAACACTAAAAGAAATAGAAAGAAATGAGGACAGTTCTCATGCTGTTTTACAGAAAATTTAAGGAAGCAGAAAGACTAGGGGTTAGGAAAGACTCATGGATATTAGAGAGCATGCAATATGCACCGAATGCAAAAACCTCCCCTACTTTTTCAATATTTACCCAGTTAGGTAAATATTGTTTCTGTTTCTCAAATAGAGGGCACTACTTCAAAACTCTTGACCTGCAGCTTTTTTCCAACCCCAATGTCATGTAATCATAACAGTGATCATCAGACCTTGTGTTACAAGCTCCTGAATGAGCAGAGGTTTCACTAACTCGCTGTAGGTTTGCTCCAAACAGTCAGGTAGTGCTTATGTTTGCTCACCTCTGCTTGAAAATCAACACTGAATTTAGAAGAAAAGCAATGTGAGTCCAAAGTGACATCCCCCTGTGGAGCGAGACCTTCGCAGTGGGCACAGATGTTCTCCTGTAAGTGAGAGGATTCTTCTCCTGCCTCTGGAACACTGACTGTCCCCAGACACTTATCATAATTTCTGCTCTACTCATCCATGCTGCTGAAGTAACTTCTCTTTAATTTACCTCCAGCAAATTTGGCAGGGTTTGCTTAAACAAGATGACTCTCCCTAATGTGATTTAAAGAATGGATATACAAACTGCTCTGCAAGGGCAGAAACCTCCCGCAAAGGGAAGGTTGGGAGCAGCTGGAGGAGATAATCTGTCCCACTGACATGGCTGAATCTACCACAGACTGTGTCAGACCTTAGATAATGCATCCCTCGAAATCAAAAGACATTTTTCTCTAGAGTCCAAGGCAAATAAACAAAACCTGAGACAAACTGCCCTCTTAGTAACATGCAATGTCTCCTGTCAAACATGGACACACGCTGTGGTTTAAAAGACATGAGAAGAATTATGTCTTCTCAGTATAGAAGTGCTTTTGGTAGGACTTGCCAAGCATATGGAAACTATATGGAATGAGCAATATTGCCATCTACTGGTGACACAGCCAACATCTACAGGTCAGTGCAGAACTTCAAACACTTGGGTCAGAAGAACAGAAAACATGCAACTCTTTTTTTCAGTGCATAGCATTTGTGTCTCTACACAATATTAAAATGTATTTTTTGCTAAGTGTTCATGCTCAAAACTTCTCTCATATAACAAACTTTTACATAAACCACATGGGTTGTTTTTTGGTTTTTGTTTTTTAATATAAAGGAAAATTTTCATTTCAGATTCAGTTCAGATCACCTTGAGTCATTGGGACAAATGACACCCACCAAAAAATGGGATGCTGATCTTGGCATTAATTGCAATTCCTATAACACCATACTTTTGAAGAAAGCACTGAAAATGCTCTGTAGGGACATTAACAGCCTTTGGACTGATCTTACAGCTTTGAGTCACAAGTCATAACAGCCCTTCCAAAATTCTGTTGATCGACTTCTTTCCCACAGAACCTAACTTGAATTGCTTGTTCACCCGGCCTCTACTAAATTATCTCCAGCTTTATCAGGTCAACACTTAAATCTCTGAGTCACTAAGAGTAGGAGTCTACCATCAACTGTGCAGCAATGAAATAAGAACAATGAGAAAAGTGCAAAACAATTGTTGCAGTATGTAGTATTCCTCCTCTGAAGCCCAAGTGCTCCCTAAGATATCAGTCTGATATTCTGCCTGGCTGCTGGCAGATAGATGACATGGTAGCTGGCAAATTCACATAACACCATGAGCTAAGGAATGCACCAGATCTCCTGTAATGCAAACTGATACCTCTGTTGCTCCTGCGTGAGCAGAATCCCACGTGCACCAGGTGCTCCTCTGGAACATTGGAACATCAACACCCAGTGGGTGCTGTGAGCCTGCAACAGTTTTTAGTGGCATTACTTAAAACTGAGAACATCTAATCTAAGAATGGCCCAAGAACTTTAAATGCAGTTAATTAAAATAAAGCTGGTTACAATGCTAACATGGTTTTGTCCTTCAAGTTCAATTTAGAATATTTAATTGATGTTTAGCTACAGAACCTTAAATTAATTTTTGAAACAAGTTTAATGCACATATTTGCATTCCTCCTGTGCATTTACAATCTCCTGCTGGAACTGCAGTCAGGACAAAGGAGAGGCAATGGTGTGATGCTCACACCAAGGATTCAAGATACCATGCACATACTCAGACGATGTAACGCCATGTACAAAATACACTCTTGACAGAAAAATGCTCCACGAAATGAGAAAAATGAGCTGCAGGAGAAGTGGCCTTCTGTAGAAAAGATAAATTTATGTCTGGGTTCTTGTAAGCACTTTTAAAACCATAATTCTGATTAACATAAACACTTAAGCACGCATGTATCTATAATCAGGATAACACATGCCTAACACTAAACATATCCTTAAAAGCCCACTGCAGATTAATGCTTTTTTATTGTGTCTTAAGCACATGTTACTCACTGTCTGCATAAGGAATACTTCACAGAATAGGGCTGGCTCCAGACCAGACTGAATGCTTCCAAGTATTATTCTTCGGCTTTTGCTTTTTTCTTCTTTTCTTTTTTTTTTTTCCCCCCTCTTATTTTTTTTGGTAACTGGCCTCTTCCTTTCCATGTGGGAGATCACAGTTCTTATACCATATGGAGATGCAGCAGAAGCCAATTTAAACTTGGACTTGTAATGTGTCAATTGTGGAAAAGACTATTGCTTTCATTTTCTTAGTGCTGCTGATGGATTTAGGGTGTTCCTTTAATATGATTTTTCCAACAACAGACACTGTCCAGATACCTCTGTATTCCTGTCAGACTTTTTCGAATTTGCTCTTTCTGTATGCTGAAGTGTAGCAGAAGAGGCAATACCAAAAGACAAATAATTACAGAGAACAAACCTTTTGCAGCGTTTGTTGTCAGAATCTGCTTTGATCAATTTTGCATGAGCATGTGCAGATGTATTTGTGCCAATTCAATTTCGCTCCAGTGTCTACTCTGCAGGCATGGCAGCACTTAAAGCCTCTGGTCTACTGCAAGGATAATATTATAAAGATTAACGTTGGGTTTAAAAGTTGTTTTCCATCTTGCAGGTTTTTCTTTTTCAAAAGGAGGCATATTTCATGTGGCTAATTCATGGCTTCCAGAGGAACACAGGCTCGCTCCTTCATTTTTAGCCTCCCTGCCTTTGCTTTTTTGGCAATCTGCTGCATGTGAAAGGGGCCATTCCTTCCAGACTGCAGAGCTTTAGGTGTCCTAAACAACAATTAGTCATGTTTTCATTATCATTTTAGTCTATGCATTAAATCTCAAAAGCAATACTAAATGTGTAGGAAGAGCTGCATCCAATAGTGTTTCGACAGCAGCTGTGGCTGTGTCAGCCTGTGAAGCCACTCCTAGACAGTCTCAATCTCCTTGGTCTGCTCACAGCCATGGAAAAGGAGATTGAGAGTCTCAGTTGCTTCCTTTTTTTTTTTTTAAGGTAAACTTGCAGCAATAATCACAGCGAACGAGACTTGGTCCAGAGAAAATTTTTCTTTTCTCACAAGCTAGTGTTCTATCCAAACTCAAGCAGTAAAATTGTTGTAATTGCATTATGTCAGACCTCAGTAATTGCCTTTCAATATTGCAATGAATGCTGGCATTGTTTTCTTTTTCATATATGCACAAAGTCATTAGCCATAGCAGCATCTGTAGGGATTTTTAATTTGAAAAAATATATCAGCATATTTCCTTTTTTCTTATTTATGCCTAATGACTGGCACTTGCCTCATTTCACTTTTACCTTCAAAGCAGGAATGTCTGAAGTACTTATGCTATCAGTACATGTACCAGTGAATCAGACAACTTCTTACATCTAAAGCAGGCAAGTTCCATTCCCAGTGAAAACAAGTGAATTTTTCTGACTATGGATCCTCTTTTTATTCTTTAGTTCTCCACTGGAAAGTCAGAGTTACCATCTGTAAGCAACCGATTCTGAATAATTTTAATGACTAATCCCCCAAAAACTCTTTCACACAGAGATTCAAAATCATGCTGCATTAATTAAGAGAACAAAAATAATGATGGCTATTTGCTATATCAAATTCATCTTCCTCTGACCTCTCTCATGGAATTAGAAAACTTGACCTGTCACAGACTTAGTGACAGATGTGGCCCTTATATTGTTAAATGACTGTTTCAGCCTCTTCACATATAGAACAACTTTCTAGCATAGGGAGGATTCTTGGAGCACATTGAAGTATTCTGTAGTCTTTCATTCAGGCTTTGATAGAAATAGAAAAATAGAATAAAATAGAACAATGGAATCGTTGCAATAGAAAAGCAGCTTTTGAACATTACACTGAAAAGGGGGAATGTTTTTTCAACTGGATAAGTAACTTCCAGACTCAAATACAAGTCCTACTCCAGTGCAACACAAGTCTAGTGGAAGGTCTGTCCACAATAAAGGAAGCTGAAAAGACCTTAGATGCATCCCTAAACAGGACATGTAAAGACATTCTAGTGTAGAAGATCCTTTAGAAAATGAAGTTGTTAAAGACAGTAGTTGTCCAGGATGGGACATTTTGCAATTGCATGTGCTGCTCTTCTGAAGACCAGAAAAAAGTACTCATGAGTGAGATACAGTCTCTTAACATCTGAATTTTTTAAGACACCAATCTGACTTTTAGGATCAAAACCACCAGAATTATGGGGATTTGCTTTTTTGATGGCATTTAGGTACGAGACCTTTTTTCAAAATAATAGATAGCAAACAAAAAAGAATAGCTAATGAATAGCTAGAAGTAACAGGTGTGGGACAAGACAACTAATTCACCAATATACAAACACTTCAGAAAGCTGCTGTTAGAAAACAAGGGACCTTTTAGGCATCTTTAGCAACTGGAATACAGAAGAATGCATATCTACAGAGAGAAAGCTATAACTAATTTTGTAGAAAAAATTATTAAACCCAAAATATTACACTCATTAACCAGCAATGACACACAACAGCCTGAGACTAAATATGGGAACTGAAAAGTAGGTGACTTTTCAAAGGGCCTCTGGAAAAACCCAACCCTGCAGTATTTTTTGGTCATCACTGATGTGCAAGAGATGTGGCCTTCAATACTTACAATACCACATTTTGGTAAATCAGAACTTACCTGATGTTGTTAAAGTATCACCTGCAAAATGAAAGACATGCAACATGCGGTAAGACAGTTACAAGAATATGCTGGCCAAAATGAGGCAAAGACTAACATAATAAATCATCAAGTTTAAAAGACTGCTAGAATTTTGTTTATTTATTTAAAATTTTTAAAGTTCCCATTTACCTGAAAGAGTGCACTCTGTTTTTCTGTACCCGGTGCCTTTTCTATCCAGGAATCCAGTGGTTTCAGTGTATTTGTAGTCTGAGTAACAACAGGAAACTTAGCTGCCAACGTTGGTCTGCTGGATACGTGCAACTGTTGCTCTTGTTGCACTATCTGGAGTTTTTTCAGTAACTCTTGAGGTGAAATCACCCCAGAACTGGCTGTTTGATTGCCAGAGAGAGAAAGTGGCTGTCTGGGAAGTTTGGATTGCTCTTTACCGAGTGTCTGAGCCTCTAAAGTCTGGCCCGGTAGGGACCCGTTGAAATACACCAAAGGTGGCTGGCTCATGTTACTCCCTGTCGCTGCTGGGGCTCCCACAGCAGCAGGAGTCCTGCTGAACACGGAAGCCGTCGAGTTCACAGGTGCTGTCACACCGGGGTCCATTTTTGTCACTGACCCCGACTGACTCTGCAATTTCTGCAGCAAGCTCTGAGTGCCAGCAGCATCCTGAACCACATGAGATGTCGCAATACCGTGAGAGGTCACAGGCTGGAAGAGTCCTGTGAAAGTCTCCCCCGCGGGGTGGATATTGCCGTTTTCACAGAGCCGGTTCTCAGGGAACTCGGCAAGGGGGTGGAGGTCTGTCCCACGCACCATCAGCTTCTGAATGGCGGGGCAGAGCTGCTTCTCTGCAGACGGCGACTGCCTGCTGGGCTCCTCGTAGGACAGCGAACGTACCACACCCTGCCTGACGGGAAGGTTCTCCTGGTGCTGCTTGTTAAGCGGTTCTGAGACATCCTGCTTTCCAAACAGCGCTGTCAGAGACAAGTGCTGGGGTTCAGGATCAGCATTCTGTGAGGGGACAAAGGAAAAGAGTAAGCGTAGTTCCCTCGTGCCTAAGTTGCATTAAGCGGTGACAATATTTAGCCAGTGGTATTCAAGGAAAAGCTGAGAAAACTGCTATGCTCTTTTTTCCCCAAGAGGATTTTTAAGAGTTTTGTCACATAGGAAGGGCAAGAAGACTGCTGCCAAGCTGCTAATGTGGGAGAAAAATCACTGAATCTGAGATATAGCAGTGGCTTTGCTTTAAATATCATGAGAGAGCATTTTCTCTTTCAGCCATCAGTGCAATATTAGTAAGAGACAGAAATCTGCCTGTGTATGAAGTAGGGCTGCTTCTTGTGCACCTGCTGGTCACAGCTGAACTCAGTTTTTAGGATTTGGCAGTGTGATTTGGCTTGAAGATATATTGAGACTTTTCTTTATTTAGATTAAATTATTTTACCTAAAGAAAACACAATAAACACAAAAGCTGTGGTCCAGCAATTGACTAGATAAACTTGTGATCAAAGAAGCATCTAAAATTTGAAAGACTAATATTTCTTTGTGGCATCAGGATAGCATGTCTGTAATTCACGTGCTTCCACATCGTATGGGGGTTGGGGAGCTTTTATAAAACAGATTAGTTGTGCATTAAAATCATTCCTTACAGTGGTTCCATCTCAGATTCCTGCACTGACCTTCCCACTCAAATAAATATTCCTACAGGGTTACTTGATTACAGAAGCACTAGTCAGAAAATACACAGCTCATTTTACCTTGCTTTGCTGAGAGAGTCGTTGATGCTGGTTTTCACTAGGCTTCACTGGAATCGGTTTGATTAGGTTGGGGTTGTTATAGATTGCAGAGGAACTGGTTATTTGTTTTGGCTCTGAGCAGGTCTTACACTGCAACAGAAAAGAAGTATCTTTTAGCAGGTGTGACAATACCCTTTTTCCCCATAGTTCGCAACTGTAGTAAAATACAGACATAAACAGGTATTCAATAACCAAAAATGCTAATTCCAGCACTGATTATGAAGTATCATGCTACTGGAAAAACTATAACAACTGCAACCTAATTTTCTGGAACCACGAGGCATATGAAAAATGAACACTTGATTCCAACATTTCCCTAGTATGAGACCTCCCTCTAATTTAAATCTCAGTACTTTTTTTGATCTTCTGCTTTTCCTGCACTTAACAGAACATAAAATAATTTTTAAAAGCACTTTAGAAACCAAGCAACAGACATGCTTTTCCTGCATCAATAGGCAGCTAGAAGTAGTTCAGATCCATAAAGGATAAATGTGCCCATAAAGAAGATTTAAAATGCTTTTTTTAAAAAGCAGAATTATAACTCAAACTCCTTTACATAAATCTTCAGTTTTTGGGAACTTGGAGGATGCATATACCTGCACAGAAAATTAATGAAAGATTTAATCAATTTGTAAAATCAGTATGTTTCCTTATTAAATATGACAATATTAATAACAAATTTATAAAAAGATGGGCAGAGACAAATAACTAAAAGTGATCAGGGACATGGAATGACTGCCATATGAAAAGGGCATGATTTAATTCAGAGAAAACCCACAGAAAATGCTGCATGAAAGAGATAGAAAAGGAAAAGGTGAATAAGATGCTCCTATTTACACTGTAAAGTATAAGAATATAGTCAATGAAACTAAAAAAAAATTGGGTATACAAAGAATGCTACTGTCAGTAGAAAAGAAAACAGTATATTGGAAGTCATTGTCACTTGATACAATTGAAACCAAAAAACTGGAAAGACTTTGAGAAGAATTATCTAACAAAAAGTTAATTCTATCCAACAATAATATTCACAGTTAATTATCTGAATTTGATGGGCTCTAATTTTACACTGCAGGACAAATGGCTGGGTGAGGAATGATCAATTTTGGTTTCTCATTCTTTCCTCCAAAAAGCCCAGTCTTGTGTGTTACTGGGAACAGAATTCTGGGCTGGGCAGACTATGTGGGCACACAGCAGAGTCACTGCTGTGAGATTATGAAAATGCCAGTGTTCTTTCCAGAACTTTCTGAGACAAACTCCTTGGCTCCTTAGGCTAGGTGAGAAAATAACCCCCACTCTCAAATATACAAAACTCATCATTTAATCGATTTCTGACACCTACTGCAGCAACAAACAAAGACATGCTGGTGCCAGGGCTGCTCAGTAAAGCAGAACCAGAGTTCTCCTGGGGACTTAAGGGGCTCTAGGAGGTCTTGAATGCTTTCTCTGCAACATTTGTCCTCAGGAATCCCAGGCCCCTGAGGCTGGTGAGAAAGTTTGGAGTGATGAAGACTCACTTTGTGAGCATGAAGCCCCTATTTGATCTATACTAAAACAACCAAAGAAGATTTTGTTTTTCAGATTGGACAGATCCTACATGATACTACGTAGACCAAAACTGCACTTCAGCAAGGTTAAATAGCTTTTTTCTCCCAAACTGTTCTCTTTCTAATGATGCTGCTTTTTCTTCAACATACCTCCTTCTTATTGCTATTTTTCAGCATAACCCATATAAGCTTTTTCTTTAACACGGTGGATAACATACTCTTGAATATTTCACAATGAGTTCTGCAGAACTTAAATAATATCCTTATTTCCTTGGG
Source organism: Corapipo altera (assembly GCF_003945725.1). Lineage (NCBI taxonomy): Eukaryota > Metazoa > Chordata > Aves > Passeriformes > Pipridae > Corapipo > Corapipo altera. The sequence goes on along the minus strand of NW_020884873.1, from coordinate 5,790,651 downwards.
GTATTTTAAAAAGCTTAATTCTTCAGAAACCATAAATACCTTAGATTCCACTGTCATACTCTGCATGATCACAGAACTAAGCACATAAAAATGAGGCGAGAAGCAGCAGAGTTTAACAGAGTTAACATTATATAAGCATTTTTCAGACCAAATTCCTCAGCAAAATGAACATCAGTATACACAAAGGCCTATAGAGAATGACATTGACCTGACTTGGTATCATTGTTGTGATTTAATAACATGGCTACTAGGCTGGTATCAAACACAAAATAGTGCATTGAAGAGAAAAAAAAGCCTATGATGATTTCAAAAGAATCTGTGACTATTGGAGCTCAGAATATAAGGCCATTTTGGCAGATGGGGAGCATGGCCTTGCTGATGAGTAAGTTAGGAGCACCAGCATGACATTTTAAGCAACTGTCAGGTAGACAGGTAAAGAAGGTACCAGATGTCATCATCAACAAACAGAAAAAAGCAGCATGAAAGAAATGTCACCATGCTCTTTAGTGACAGAACTCATCAGCTACAACATTTGACTTTGTCTTGTTCAAAACTATGCTCCTACAAAGGATGCATAAGAAATCAAAAGGTTCTAAGATCAAGCCAAAGAAAGGTTGGGCAACGTTGGAACAAAACGCGGTGAACGCGAATCAAAAAGCGCAAGAACGTCACCGAGGATGTTTTGGTGAGTTTGGTGTAGGCAGAGACACTTGAGGAAAACAGCTGCTCTGTGTTGTGGGATTTCATAGTCTACCTGCAAGACATGAAGCTCAAACTGAGCCAAAGGAAACAGATGATGGATAAGCATGGAAGCTCAGCACTGCAGTTCTCCTGAGGCAAATACCACGTCACATCCCAATCTTATGCTCTGTAGTGAAAACCTGACTGAGACATGTGAGCTACAAAGAACTGACAAGAATAAGGAGGAGATGCTAGAAGGTCTGATACAAGGAAAGAATATCAGCTACAGCTTGATGGAACTTGGAAGAGCTTTGTGAATTGATGTCTGCGCTGAAAGAAATGAAGTGGGCTTTGAAGTCAGAGCTTGAGTGCAGACCTAAAAGGCCGTGGAAAGCGAGGATTTCCACCTACCTGATGTAGTGCAGCCACAAAATGACATTAATGAACAGTCACATGAAGGTGTACAGGGTGCTCAGCAGAAGAGAGTAACTAAAAAGGATAAGAACTGTCTCCCAGAAGAACAGTAGCAGCAAGGCTTTCCAGTCAAAGCTCTGCTTAAGTGAGACACATGGAACCACTTCAGACTGTTTAAGCACAGTAATGTCAACTTTGCATCATCTAGGCTGCCCATGGCAGTGCTCTCAGGGAAGCTAGACCTTCTGGATCCTGCCATCAAGTCTCTCACACAGTCAACAAACCAAAAGCTAAGACACATGAAAACTTTGAAACTACATTCTTGTTTGGTCAGGGCAGTACCAGTGGAACATTTTGCTTAAAACCAGTGAAGATGCAGGCAAAGAACACAAACAGAAGTCCAGAGGTCATGCTTACACACCACCAGAAATTATGTTCTCATCAAATGGTTGGGTGTCCTTAGTAATGAAGAAGGAAGGTTCAGTTATATTGGACACATCAAGCAGAGAAAGGACATCCACTTAATTTGACCTTTACTGAATCAAAGATGGTGTGGTAAGTGGGTAGATGCTGGAGAAGATCTGTGCAGCACAGAGCTAAAACCAGAGCTTGTCCTGCTGTACAAGGCACAATGGTTAAGGAGAAACACATTTTGTCATGCTTTGTTCTGTACCCTCAGAGCTGTTGTACTGTGTATCTCCCTGGCTATCATTATAAGGCCAGTTAACATCACCTTTTCTTGCCAGAGATCAAGAGAAGACAAGTGCATAAGAAGCACAGTTTTCAAAAAATAATCCAGTGATTTAGCATCTTAAAGCTCCATTAAAAACAAAAAAAAGGGAGGAGGGGCCTGTGTATTTTATTTTGCACGTAACCTCTAAATCTTGGGAACAAGATATACCCTTCAAAATCAGTTACACCACTAAAAATTGAACAAATTTTCTTAAAAGAACACCAAGAAAATTGGTGTTCTACCAATACTTTAAAACACCCTCTCCACTGGAACAATACAGAATTCAAAAAGGAGCACAACGTATTTCATAACTGGTTTTAGCACGTCAGCATTTTAATTCATAATACATGCACTGGCAATAAAGCAGATGTCATAAAGCAGCCAAAACATGCTCCAAAATATATTGACATTAAGTACAAAAATGGTTGTCATTGCTTTTATCTATCACACTCTTTTGAAATTTATATTGCTAACAAGACAAGAAATCACACATATCCTGCTCTTAAGAGGTAAGACACTCCTAGTACTCATGTTCCAGATGAAGAGGAAGTTATCATGTTAGTTTTTATTTTCTTGGCAATCCCTTAAATGCACAAAGATTAAAAGATGAAGTAAGAAGCAAGTTTTCAAAAGATCTTATCTGCAAAGGGAAAAGTCCTAAAAGCTGTTATTTAAACAACAGCATTTCCTCTTCTTTGTCTTGATTTTCTGTGTGCTAATGTAGAAATGGAAGGTAAGTTCTTTTAGATTTATTACCTCCTTTTCATAGAATCTGAAGACAGCTTAATATTTTTCCAGTTTTCCATTTACAGTATTTTAAGATTATTTAATGGAAACCTCTTAAACATTTGGTAACATCTCAGATCACACTCTCTAATGCCAACACTAGATAAAGATTCAGTATTAAAACACAGAAAATATACCTGGTTTTGGAAGTGTTTAATTAACTCTGATTTAATACTTTAAATCAGAAAATACAAAGTCCCCAGGCTTCAAAAGAAACTATACCACAACAAAAAGGGCTACATTTCACCATAACTCAAAGAGTTTGCCATTATCTTTCTGAGGATGTTATTCATAGCTACATTTCAGAAAAAAATAAACACACGAAATTTAAAGAGAGAAAAAAAGAGATATATATTTCTAGACTCAGAACACTTATGAGCTTTATTATTGCATGACAGCACATAAGCAGTACAGGAAACAGCAGCAGGAACCTGCAGGCTCTGTAACAATTTGCAGCTTATATATGAATAGTTAAAATTATTAGATTTTTATTCCCCAAAGTAAAACGTTTTTGATTGCTCAATAATAGAGAACATTATTAGTCCATTAGTTACTTCTTTATTTAGAAGCCTCAGAAGACCAAAGAAGCACATGGGCTGAAACCATACTACATTTCAACCTTTTCATTTCCTTCCATTAGTGTCTGAAAGTAGCTAACAACCACAATTAAAAGCAGTAACTTCACTGTCAAAGGCCTCCTCTGAGCGAAGTCATTCGAACAAACCTCAGAAACTGTTACCAGGTGAACACATCACCCAGAAAAAGGGCACAAGGTGCTACTCAATAAGCACAGGAGATCTAAGGATAAAAATGAAAGGCAATTTATACTTGTTTTTACCCTCTACCATTCAACAAATAATCAATCACATACATGTTCTCCTTCCAGAAGTTTTTATTGATGGCATTTATTTCTTTTGAACCCTTAGCAAATTCTGTCAGAACTTTTCTACCAGCTGCTCCACAAAATGAGAGAGCAAACTGTCCAAAAGCAGCTTCGCTTTTGAGTAAATCATTCAAAAAGGAAACAAACCAAAATCAAACCTTTTATGTTTCATAATGTAAAGCAGGAGCATGTTGGCATCATAGCATTGCCCAAAAGAAACATCCTCTTTTCCTAAACAGCAAAGTCTCACCTTGGTATACTCATCTTTGGCCTTGGTAAGCATCCGTAAGATATCCACTTCTTTGTTATTGGCAGAGTTCATAAGCATTGGGGACACTCCTGTTCCTGTGCCCTGCTGTGCTTTGAATTGTTCCTGCTGAGTGAGGCTGAAAGTTGGAGGGGAGAGGAGAGTATACAAGACAAAAAAACCAGATAAAATATAAAAAGTCTAACCACAACTACCGGGCAATGCTTAATTGAAACTCAAATATTCTTGTTTTCCCCATCTACATTAAAGCATGTATTAAAAAGACCTCTATTAAAAGATCTATATAAATCCATAATTTGACATGAGATCAATTTGCTCCCATCTTGAATACACCGGACCATAGAATAAAATTTCTGTAACTGAGTCACAATTTCTATATCCAGAAGGAGCAGGGAATTTATAGTGTTATTCAGTTCTGCTGGTGGTGGAGGATGGCAAACACACACAAATCAGGCATTAACTACTAGCAAATGACCAATTTCCTGCCCCAGCTGTTTTACTATTATTGTAGAATGCTGAGAATTAAAACACGCAGCCAATTGGCTGAGCAACAGGGTATTTTTTATCTATATGAAATACTGCTATTATAAACCACTACATGTGGTTTACATTTGCATGAATCCTCTGAAAACTAGGTTTTATTGTAGTAAATTACCAGTTTGAGAGCACCTAATCACCACCAACTGAAACTTGAGCTAGTTAACTAAAACGAGCTGTCAAAAACCTGGGTTTCCTGGGGTTCATTGCTTATTTCTGTAAATTCATCCCCATCAATTATTTCTTAGGTCACAACTGACTCATTTGAGAGCTGTAGGATATACAGTAAAACCAACAAACCCCACTAAACAAACCCTCACCACTGTCACAGTCAGTGTTTCACAATGTTTTGTCACTGCAAAATGAAAAGCAGCAGGTAGTACTTTAAAAAAGGATATACAGAGGAAACATGAGTACCTTCCCATCCAGTATTTTATCACAAATCCTACCTGGAACATAGCAGTAGGAGAGTCAGAGCACTTTGCTATGAATTGAGATGTGTGAGGATGAGCCCTGTGTGGACTTGTACTGCAGGGCACATAAATGGGCTTTTGGGCACTTGGCAACTTTGCCAATCAAACTTGATGTCACTCCCTCAGCAAGCCTCTGGCTACAGAAGCTGTTAGGACTGAGACAGATGACCTGAAAAGGAGAGTTCCACAGGTCTTTGCACTGTGCTTTGTTAGCACCTAATACTGTCACAGCTTGACTGTACCCACTTCCCGTGGCTTCGCTTGGGATGATAAAGACGTGGCTCTACATCATCCCTCCTCCTGTCCCTTGCAAGATTTGTGATGCAATGATATGTCCAGCCCTGTATACCACAGGAAACTGGAATATCCAATCACTGCCTGTCCCTACCCAGCCCCTTCAGCATATCCTCCACATTATAGCTCTAAAAAATCTAGATTGCATATACTGATAAAATCTGTGAGACTTCAGCTCTTTCCTCCTCCAAGCAAACATTAAATCCTGCAGAACACAGTCATAAGAAAAGGCTCATTGCAAACCAGCCCATAATTAGGCTGCCTGAGGGCAGAGGAGAAGAATGAGCCTTGTCCATCCTGGACACATGAAGAAAGGAGTGAGAGTGGAAAAAACTATCCATGACATTCTTATATTAAAAACCAGCTGAGAATATAGTTCTGTGTGATCTCCAACTTGACTGCAAAACTAAAGCTTCTGTAATATGTATAAAATAACAACATCTTTATGTACATGAAAGTAAGAAATTCAAAGATAATTGAAGTCTTGCTTTATATTCCAAAACCAAAGTGAATTTTGTACATAACACTAAGAAATGAAGAAGCAGGAATTCAATCATGATATACAAACAGGACAAAACCCACAGAAATTGCATTAATATATTATGCCTTCAAGATAGCCTGCACTTACCTTGATTGAAGAAAAAAGGTAACAGTAACACTGAAAAACAAAATCTCCCCAAACTGAAAAATATATTAAACCCCCAAAGAATACAATTCTTCAAAACAGATCTCTGAGTCATCAGGAAATAAATCATATCAACTGTTACACTCGGATGTAGCCGGAAAGCTGCACTACAAATTAGGAAAAAGTATTGCAATACAGTGACTTATTTCTGATCATACAAAATGCAGGCTTGACAATTGCAACAAAGTTTATAAATATAGGTTTAAAGCAGAAAGGTACGATCATTCTAGAAATATAATGTGCATGTATGTACAGAAATACATACATAAAAAAAGCACATAAAAAAGTCTTGGTTACCCATCACTTACTTTTTCATGAGCTCTGCAATTCTTTGGCATTCTTCCTTATCATAAAACCAAATCCCATATATGGACACTGCAAATGCACATCAAACACAAACTATGAGAATCTCCTCAGACAGCAATTCTACCTGGTAGATATTTAAAAGTGACCTGTAAAGAAATTCTAAAATTTATTTCTGTCTTATGTTTTCCCCATCTATAAACAAAAAAAAGACACCTGAGATCCTATAAAAATCAGAAAAGATCAAAGGCACATTTCTAAGCATGTAAATTACAAGCTCTTACATATTCAATAGAGGCAAAGGTATTTGATTCTTTTCTTCAGAACACTAAAGCAGCGGGGTTTTTTTCTTTAAAATCTTTGTCATTTTTTTCAGTTGTCATATCACATCCATTAGACTCCAGTGACTAGCTTACTGCAGGGAGTGTTGCATGCATACATAAGTAGGAAAATCTGTTTAGCTTTCAACAGTGTTCAGGTCTATCCTATCAAAGTTGTTGAAGTAGTAGGAACACAGCTCTGCCTCCCTGTAGATTTCCTATAATGCTGCCCATGATTTTCACCACAACAGGAGTAATTATCTGCAGCCAACCCCAAGATTAGAATTCTATGCATAAGTTTAGATCTTCACCAAAGTAAGGGTCTGCAGCAACAACAGATTTGAATTTACTAGTAGTTCAAGATTTTCAAACATACACACTGCTAATGAAACCATCATGATCATAAGAACCATAATGGGACTGTAGTTAGTGCAGGTTCCATAATCATCCTAAACAGGGAGCTTTTTTCCACTCACAGCCATGTGATATAGCTCTGGTAAGATAGCCTGGGAATAAATCTACAACACTGTCTCAAAACAATCTGTCCACATTTGTCAGGGTAACTGTCCTAGTTTTAACCTCAGGCATCTGCTGTGAGAAGAGGAAGGCAGGAGCACAAAGGCTTAACACAGATCTTCCCACCTCTATCACCACAACCTTGTGCACCATCCATGTTCATGGCACCAAAGAGGTAGGTGCTGTGTTTCTTCCCCCTTCCCCCTCCTACCCTACTGCAGGCAAGAGTTTTCCCTTAACCTTACCAAGAAATGGCAGTTCTTAATATGTCTTCAAACACAGTAGTGGCTAGATTTTGTTTGAAAATGGGTTTCATTTGAAATGGATTGAGTACCTGCTTAAAAACAACTGCAACACTGACCCCGATGATGTAATATTTCCTTAGATCAGCAGAATCCAAAAGCAATAACTCCTTCAATTCCACTGAGCCAAACCCGTGGCACATGAAGTGTATGTTGGCTTTGTTAGTGTTTGGAAAGAAAACGAATGTACAGCTGCTTGTAAGACACAAGTTAATATTTTTCTCCGTTCCCCCTCAAATTTTTCAGCTGTGTATTGTCTTCTGTAGAACTAAAAATGGTTCAAACTGTTTAATGCAGCACATTGGTGAAAAGTCTAAACTACCCCAAAAACCAAAAGACACCCTGTAGAAATACAAAAATTGACTTTTAAAAGTTGTACTGTCCTTTCTATGACTAATGAAAAGTGTGATGATTTCTATTATTCACCTAAAAAAGGCAAGTAACATAATACGCACCAGTGGTTCCACAAACATGCAACATAAGAGCTGAACTGCACAAATAGTCTCAGTGTTTTTAACATAAATATTAAAATATGCATGAAAATATACATTAATATTCTAGCACATTCCAACAGGCATCCAATAATAAATTGTGAATCTGTAGAAGAGTGTGTGAACTCACAAGTTTCCAAAACACCAACCTGTTATGCAAAACTACACATTCTTCTGATGAAACACATTTGAAAACTTACTGTCCAAATCACAATTAACCCCATATTCTTCAATCCAACAACACAGCAAGCAGACTGAGAGCCCCAGACAAATCAAATTGGTTTTAATCAAGATTCTTCTTCGTTCTAAAAAAGTCTCCCTTGTTGAAGAGTAATGATGAAATTTTGGCCATCTGCTTCATCTTCTCAGATTTTTTTATGTCTGCCACAGCTGGTGGCACCATCAATATGAAACACAGGTTGAGCAGCTTCACCTTTTGGCCAACTGATCAAACATGTCATAGACTATTTATGAATATCTAATAAATCTGAATGCTGACAGTCCCTTGGAAATGCTGCAGGGCTTCTGGCCATTAAAAGTTGAAAGACTGGAATCAACTACTGTTGGAATCAACAGTAAACTGTTTACTAGTTTACTTCAACTCAGTGACAAACACAAGTAAACTGTCTGATAACCACTATAACAGACCATTTCAGATTTTACAGAACTACAACTAATATTTTGAAATAGAATTCCAACAAATACAAACCCATTTCGGATCACAGAATAAGGACACCGAGTCTGTCCCACCAAACCAAACCACCACCCTTAACTCCAGCTTTAAGTCAGGATACTGCAGAGCCAGAGACCTTCAGCCTAGGTGTCAGCTGAGCTTCAAACCCACTCACAGTTACCTTCTCACCTCAGTTAAATGGTACTTTCAACTCAGATTAGGAAGCACGGCTGAAAGCGAGCTAAGACCAAAGCCCAACAACCTCTGAGCTTACAGCTCACCCTGTCGGGAGTAAAATCTTTCAGAAGTGGACAGTTCTACCCTTCTTCCTTCCACACTTCTCCCATCTGCCCAGAACAGATGAACACTTCAGAAATACACTGAGAAATAATCACTCAGCTGCTCCATTTGTGGCAGCACAACATACTATGAGCTCTTTCATGCCTGAGAGAATGAGGCACTGGTGAGAAGGCAGTAAATTGTGGGCATCTGAGATACCTGGAGTAACCATGGTGTAAATTCACACTACAGTACTATATTCTGCTATAAGCTGCATTTAAGGGAGAAAAAAGTATAAATAGTAGTAGTAAAAATGTGTATTAATGGCCTCCACCTTGATTAATGATGAACACAAAATGGCAAAAAGAGTTCTGATGTGTGTGACAACACATAAAACCCCACGAGCAGAAAAAGAACCCAAGATAATTATGAACTGTAACTGTCAAGTGGTGAACCTGGCACACTTGTACACACACAATAACAATTTCACTGCAAGCTTTCTACCATCCTGAAAACACTGCATGTCTTATCAGGATTAAATCTAAACAGATTACTTTTATCTGCCCTCCCTCTCTATCAGACTGTTTGACAAAACTGAATTCCTGACCTAAGTATCATCTGCAGAGTGGTAATTTCACTAAAATATTTACATCAAAGATACATCATGAAAAAGCAGAGGAAAAAGCAAATTTTTCTACTGCTGAACAGAAGAGGAAATATTAAGTCACTTTTAGGCCCAGCTTCAACCAGAAAGTTACCCAAGAAGAGATTATTGTAAAAAACAGGAAAAAAAAAAATCAAAGTCAATTGATGACATTAAAGGAAAAAGAAAGCACCAAAATTACAATGTTCTTAACAAGATTACACAAAGCTAGAAGGATATAATGCAGCTATCGAATCAAGAAGATCCAATTAATATTGAATGGGAAGCTAAATAAATGACTGAAATAATCTAATTGAAATTATTAAATATTAAGCGATATCAGTCTTTAGAATTTTTAGAATTTGAAAAAGGTAGACTACCCATAAATCAAAACTGAAGAATTTTAACAAAATCTGTGAAGCTCCTTTAATAGCTCAGTGGTTGAATTTCAGGAAGTACACTATTTAAGTTTTAAATCACGACTTCAGAGCCAATTCTACAGCTTCCGCCTTACAATTTTCATTTTTTGGCTATGGATTTCTCCTGTCCTCACAAACACTAGAGCACTTGATACTATTTATAAGCAGAAGCTGACAGCTGCTATCTACCAGAATTATGGATAACAATTTCTAACCTCTCAGTATTTGAAGCATTTATTTAGTTATTATGATAATGCAGAATTTCCTATCAACTTGAATCATTCACATTAAATATTCTATTACAAAGGACAGCATTCTCTAGGAGTATTTGTTTTACTCTTTATTTTTCCAGCTATTAGCTTTTTTTGCCTTCTATTGGCTAGATGTTTCCATTACCAAAGCTGTACCTGGAACACACGATTTTTAAGCTATTGCTGCACAGACTGTATAAAGTATTTAAGATTGGTAAAAATTGCTACGGAAATAACTACTGACTAGAGACTCCCCCATACCCTGCTGGCATTATAAATACATAAATAAAATTGTTCTTAAACTTTCATGTTTTATATCACGCTTCTTAAGGTACTTTATTCCCTAGGTATGGTCTAGACTCTTGCTCCTGAATATGTAAATCCATGCTTTTGCTATATTAAAAAGCAGTTTCTGTACACACATCTTAGATGACAGCCAGACATCTTCATGTTGGTTGTCTTTTCTCTTTGCTGTCTACCATTCCTGTAATATTTGCCTCTTCAGCAAACTATCAATGCTTGCATATCTTCTCCTAGTACTTTTTAAAATACTGCAGCCCCTAATTTGTATGGTCTATGCAGCACCTACTGAAAAAGGAACCAAAGTGAGTTATATCCCCAATAATAATTTTTAATCTACCAGTTCTTCACCTAAAACATGAACTAAAGCATGCCATGTTAATTCTGTGCTCCTCTACTCCAGTGTAAGTGTGTTTCTTTTGCCCATGATGTTTACAGTCACAATACAAGCATATGATGTTCCACCTACTTTGCTCAGGCTCAAGAGGTGCAGGAAACTTGCCTGTTGAAGCTCTACAACACAATGCAAGAGAGGACTGCAACAAAGGAAAGCAAATACAAAAAACCCTGCAGCTGAGGCAACTGCACACTCTCTTGGGAAGCTGAATTCCATCTCTGATGCTGCCCCAGAGATGTTGTGCAATGCTACACAAGCTGTGAAATGTCATCTTAAGTGGCTGCACTGACTGTGTGTGCCTCATTTCCCAGTGTTTGATTTGAGATCCCAGACCTCTGGGTAAGATTTGAGTGCATGACCTGCAAAAACACCAGCTACTTACGAGCACAATCAAATCCAAGTCTGTAAGAAGTGGTTTTGATCACGTGAATAATAAGTATACTGGAAAACTTTGGCTCGAATAATGGAAGTCAGGCACCCCTTATTTAATTGGTCTCTATAATTTTAACTACTCTGCCCTAGGATCCCAATTTGCAAAATGGGGAGAATAATATTTCTAATTTGAGCAAGGTAAAACAGTTCAGTTTGTTCACGAGTTATCAGCTCTTATACTGATTATTTTTGCAGAAAACAATAAGAAAAAAGCAATTAATAATTCTGTCCCTAGCGCAGTGGCACATAACAGAGCAAGAGACCCATGTGTCAGTTATGAGAAAAAAGCCAGAACACTGAGTAGCCACTCTTCATGTGAACATCATTCTGACTGTTTGATAACTGAAACAAAGTCCTTATTGCAAAAGAAAATGATCACGTGATATAAAATTCCATAAACAGAGAGATCATACAAGCAACACCGATTTTGCTATTTCCTAGTTTGAGTCAAAGTTCTTCTAGCTTCTAACTAGAAGCTAGTTAGAAGTTCTTTCTTCTTTGAAAGAACTTTAAGTTCTTTCAAACACAACATTTTGCTTAGGTCTTTAGGTACTTAAAACCAAAACACTAGAAAAAAAATTTAAATTTTATCCTGTTATACCATATTGATAGTAATGTGGCCCATCAACAGGACTGGAATTTTTAGATCTCTTCCTTCTCTACATTGTGCAAAGCTGCACAATACAACATATATATTAAAAATGTATTTGCTTCTAAATAATGGAAATAAAGCTCTAGATATATCTTGTTATTTCAGGAGGTTTTTAAAGGGGAACCGAAACTTTTATGACTCCTCAGGCACAAAAACGTCAATAAACTGAAGCAAGGGAAGAGTTTTTCAGGTTACAAAAGAGTGTTTTTCAGGTGTACTTTGATATGAGCTTAACCTAAATTCCTAAAAAGCTCTGAAAAGACCCAATCTGTTAAATCATCAGACACTTGTTCTTTCATTTAAAGGTTGATAAAGCTTCTAATCCACTTACTTGGGGAACTCATAAAGAGAGGGAAAAGGATGACTTGGTATTTCCGTTATTTCAAATGTTTAAAATATTAAATACAAACAAGCAAGGAAAAAAACAAACACCAAAACAACCAAACCAGTTAAAGGGAAAAGAATCCTACTTGGAGACATGTTAATGCAAAGCAGTGATCAGACACAGAGAGCGAAAATATGCAACAACAAAACCCCCAAGAAACTGGAAAAGCCCCTCAAAACCCCTTCCCCCCAAAAGCAAATGGTTTGAGAGTGGGCAATGATTGGCAACACTACTGAAGTCAAGAGAAAGTTCCTCACCACCATCTGTTTAATTGTGCCTGGAACTATGCCTTAAAAATCAACACAAGAAACAATTTTTGTTAATAGAATGGACCCTGAAATGTCCTTGCCATCCTCTACCAGTCACGAAAGTTGGGTGACTAATTTGCAGACTTCCAGATAGAGCCAGCAAATATTTCTGATTTCAGGAGGCAAAAAAAGGGACAACACAGAGATAGTGAACTGTTTACTAAATAATGTCTGTGGCTCTACTGTGACAGCCTGACTTCAGGCAGATTTTTAATAAAAATTTATCAGAAATTCTTTATGGTAAAAAAATCAACTCTGTAGCAGAGACACAAAATTAGCTCCCTGGAACGCCCCCTAAAATAGCCTCAAAGCTAAAGTTCTGTTAGTTCTGTAGGAAAATTTAAAGTCCATTGATCCATATATTTCCATGAAGCTCAGCAGATGTAAGAGTCCATCAGCAGATTCTTTACTTTTTTTGGAAAAGAGCCCAAATGCAAACTCTGTTTGCAAGATTTCCTGTAAAAATGCATTCTGTTGATGCAACGAGAAATTTTTAGTCAGACACAGGAATAGCTTCTGTGTTATGATCCATCTGGCTTAGTGCATTTATTTTTTTCCCCACACCACTGGTTTTCCAGTCACACCTCCTGCCATTGCATCATCAGTTCCAAATAATTTTTAGATCAGGATGGTGTGTGACACTGAAATTAAGGCAGGAAGTCTGTAAATGCCAGGCTATCAACTTCTTAAATAACAAGTTGTTCTTAATAAATCTTTTATTGTTCTTATTTATAAGCTGCTCTTAAGTAACAAGTGGTTCTCATTACTATTTCACAATAGACTTCCGAAATGTCCCCATCAAACTGGAGCTGGAGCTCCTCTGCCTTTTGTGATGGAAAAGAGTCTCACTCAAGGAGTGTAAAAGCTAAGTGAAGAGGTATTAAGATAAACAAATGGGGGGTGAAAGTTCTGTTCTAGTTCTGATATAGAAAAATGAGAGATAGACACTGACTTTAGAAAGGCAAGTGAGTAAGTCTGCAGCAAAGCTAAAAGCTGCATCCAAATATCCTGAGACAACAAAAGCAACCTTCCTGTGAAATAAAAACCCATCAGAGAAAGGCTTAGTGGAAAGAAATCCATAGCCCCTCAACATCTGAAACTATTACCTTTATTAGCTCTATATTCTCTGCTAACTTTCTAAAGCAAACAACAAAACATCTTCAATACACTGAAAGGAAGCCAGGCCCTGATCTACAGGAATCATCTGCACAAAAATGCCTTGCACAAATCTAGGCTAAATATAGATCCATATTTTCTATCAGCAGAAAAGCTTACACTAACATAAGACTATCACAATTAGAAGCATTTAAACTAGAAACCACACTCTTTTCTTGATTGTGTGCATCTCACATTGTACCTAGAACTGAAAAGCAATGAGAACTTTCCTGGAGACAAAAAAAAATTGCTCTCATTTGAAAGCACAGGAAGGAGAGCTGCCTTCTGCATCTCAGTTTCCATCCTGCCTCCCATTATGTTAAGAAAAGCAGCAGTTTCCATGTTTCTTTTGGAGTATCTGGGCTTCCAGTCCCGTGGGGATAAAGCCTCCTCTACTGTCTGTGCCACACACAGTTGGTAGAGGACTCCTCAGGATTTGAACACCACGGTTTTCATTTATAATTTAGTCCAGTCTAAGAATATGTTCCCAATTACTTTTAAAGTGCATCTCTGAGGTACCTGCCAAAGGTTAAAGTACACCTCTAATTCCAGAGCTAGAGCCGAGTTCAAGGTCAAGTTATTTTCCAAACTCTGATGATTCCATTTTTTCCAGTATAACAGAAGAGAGGGGAAAAAAAGAAGATTATTTTAACCTCAAATAGGTGTTCAATAGCATGTAATTTTTTCCTGAAACCTGAGTTTTTGCTGTAATCAGTCTGATGAGCTGTCACTCCCACAAAATAATGAACAACTTCAAAAAGGACTTCATGAGGAAAATAAGCAACTTTAACTATAGAAGATGTTTCTAATTCTGACTGTTGTGATCTCATCTCTTATTTCTTTACTGCATACCTTCAGATCCTAAGTAATGGAAATACACTTGCAGATCTGGACTAAGTTCTTGGTCTGTAACAACAGAAGTCTTAGTTACTTGTATATACTTGTATATATGTTCTTATAACAAGAAATACCTAAGAAATACCTTATGATTAAGAGAATTTTAAAAAACCCCACTTCTGTATTTTTCTGTTTCTATACTCTTTACACACCACCACTTTGGAAGCAGGGAATTTCTTGATTTTTCCTACACCATCTCTATTCTGAAATGGTTAGAAAAAGAATAAAAAAAAATCCACATAGAAATAGGCAAAAGTAAAGTCAACTACTCCTCCTGAGATTTTAAACGCTTACTTCATATTTACAGCATATCTTACATATTTCCTTTTATTGCTTTGCCACAGCCTGTTACCATGTTATATTCAACACACCAAAGAATTCTTCTCTACTACTCTGTAGCCATTCCTTCTCTTGCAGTCAGCTGTTACATTGCCTTCAGTGACATCTGTCTGTCTGTACGTGCAATTTTTAGTGATCTAACAGAATTTCACAGGCCCAGAAAGGCTTTTCCTTGTTCTCACATAACGACAGGCAAACAGTAACAGGTTTACTCCAGCTGTGGGTTGGTTCACACTGTGCTCCCAAGATAAATTTCAGTAGATGACTGCGCCCCTGAACCCTTTATCAGTCACATATGGCCACTGCATTTTTGCATGCCTGAAAGCTGAATGATCATTAAAGTATGAATAGAAATGTTTCATCTATATTTTTCTTGTGAAATCGCAGTATAGTAATTTCTTTCATGAAGATACAAACACCACCTCCTCGAACTACCTCGCTGCTTTTTTCTTCTGATTTCTGTAATTATTTTTACACATATTTGTATGTCTTTAAAAATTGTATTTTAACTGTTGAAGTCAGTGTTCAGATTACTTACTTGTTTACTGATTTTTCTGCATTCTTGAACACAAGACATTCTATGTGGGCAAATGTACAAAGGGAGAAACAGACTGTACCCCTGAGATCAAGTTTGCCACCGAGAAAATGCAATTTCAGCAGTAAACATTTCCTTACTTTAGACCCGTAATCCAACAGAACCCCACCCCCACATTTATCAAAATAATTTTATATTAGCAGCCAGACATTTTGCAACAGCAGCACTGGGAGGTACCTTGCAACTCTGAATGCATGAATATACACTAGACATATAGTTGAATTTAAATAAAAATTTGGAATTTTGCACTGGATTATTTTTACTGCAGCAACTGTATTATTTTCACACAGAAAGTAAAAATGCATATTTCATTTTGCTTCAGAACTTAGAAGTATTTTATTAGCTCATCTATAATCCTTTAGGAATAAAATATATCTTCTGCTTCCTCAGTCTTTCCCCTCCTTCAGCTTTTAACTCTCAGTGCAAATTTGAACATCTACTTTGTTTTCTGATAGAGAGAGAGTGTTAGAGAGAGAAATATTCATGTGAGAGAAACCAGAATAAAAAAAGACATAATAAAAAGAAAGCAGTAAAGCCCTGCAGGAAGGCATATGATACCTTACATAAAAATTCAATGTTATTTCTCTCCTTTTTCTAATTATTATGAAATTTCATGAACTTCTTAATTGAGAGATGCTACACATTCCCATGTAGAGAATGTAACACTGTGTGCTACTTAGCAAATAATACTAAAATTTTACAGAAAGGTAGTTTGTTTGGCAGAGACAAAAGAATTGGTGGAGCTCACCAAACTGAAAGTCCATATCCTGGCTAGGATAATGACCAACACCAGATGATTCACAGCAAGAATCTTCCTTGTCCCTTTATTGCTGACTTCTGACCTGAAGCATATGTCTTACATCTCTTACTTTTTTTTCTCCTGGCTACAGGATCTCTGGTTGGTTTTATTCATATAAATAATATCTCTGCTTTGCAAAAGGATTACTGAAACAGGCCCCAAAAGACCTAGCTAGGCCTATATATGTCCAAAATAATGAATCTAGCAGGTAAAACCCACTGGGGTAATTTTATGATTGATTTTAAGCAACTCTTTATGACACGAAAAGTTTATATTTTATTAAAGCAAGCTCTGTGCAGCAAAACCAACAACTGGGCTGCAGCCACAACCATTAAAGCAGAGCAGACAGCAGGCATCAAGCCCAATGCTGTTACTAGTTTGTAAGGCAGTTAAGTCAAAAAAGCAACCCTGCATTAGCAGCCTGAGTGGAATTCCAGTGGAGCACTCGCACCGTGTTTCTGTATATAACACATTCCTTGTCCTTTAAAGGCTATGCTATCTTACACTTGGGAAGGGTTTCTTTCCTTTTTCCTCCTGTAATTGAAAAGTATTGTTTACTGCCGATTTAAGGCTTGTTTTGACGAAGGGAGCGCTGATGAGGCACTCAAGAGCTCCTATTAAATCAATGTTAGACAGAAGTGAGCAGCTTGTATATGCGCTGTGGGATGCGCTCGCTCACATATTTATCTTCCATGTTTTCAGAGAAGGTTACAAATATTTTTATATATATACACACACATATAAAAGAGCACAAGTGAGCAAGCTCACATTCCAAGAGAAGTTTTCTGGCTATGTCAGGAGCGAAGTCCACCCTCTGCTAGACAAACCTATTTTTTTTTCAAGCACAAGAGGATATTATCAGAGAAGTCCGTGCTGATATACAGAAACCAGAGATCGTCGTGGCTCGGTGAGGTGATGAGCTGACGGGTGGATGGCGCCCATTATCTTCACTCCTCAATCCAAGTTTTCCTGAAAAACGACAGGGGGAGGAGAAGGCTCCAACTGAGCATAAGGCACAGAGGACAAGGAAAGGATTAGGACTGAAGAGCAAGAAAAGGAAGGATAACGCAAGAGATATTGCAGAGGTTTCAAAGAGCCAGCAAATAGTTTCTAGATTAAAAGATCCAGTTGTCACTAACTTAAAGTAGCGTTCAAGCTTTAACTTCTGCACAAGGCTATTGCATAAAATAACTGAGAAGCAAGAAAAAGTTGACCAAAAGGAATGTGCCTTTTCTGTCTGTAGAAAATACACTCAGGTTCAGCTGTTTCAGCGCTCCTTGGAATTTTAAAATGTTTCAAGCCTTGGTTCGGCAAGCGTATCACCCGCTCCCCAGCCACCAGCCAGGGGAGCCTGACACCAAGTATAAGGGGAAGCTGGTGCATGAAACTCAGCTGAACTGCTTCTACATCAAACCTGGAGGTAAGACAAAGTTGTGTGCACAGGAATTGTACTGTTCTCTGCCTGCTGCGACGAGTATTGCCTTCCTATTTAAACAGAGCAACCTGTATAATGTAGGAGACTACACTAATAACTTAGAGTAATATTTGGTGATAATGTACTGTGAACTCCTGAATGCGTGTTCATGCCACCACAGGATTTAGATAATTCTGGTAATTCTCGAAGCTGTGAAGTAGATGAATGGCTTCTCTTAGCAATATATTGTATTTTGAGCATCTAATGAACATGGCTTTCCAACTCCCACTGTGACATGATAAAAAAAAAGAAATCCAAGTATAAGGGAAAAGAAAGATAAAGGTTTTTGGGGTTTTTTTTGGACAAAGAGGCTGAGAAGTTTAAAACATACAAAAGCTGGAAACACTAAATATGTGTGTTAGCATGTGAAGGGATTAAGCTGAAAAGGCAGTTATGCAAGAGATTTCTAAAAGCAACTTGCTCTGTAATATTCTCATTTGCAGAAGAAATATGCAGGCATTCAGGTACGTGTTTACCCTGATCTTGAAACACTCACTATTTTATGCTATACAAGGAGGTGTGTGTGTGAAGTAGAGGGTATACAGGTAGTCACATGAAAATAACCTCTCTGGAAAAAAAAAATAATTATCTGTTCCAACTTGAACCCTTGAGCTTTGCTGCATCATAGGCCTATCTTATCTTGAAAAGATGTCCGGAATTCCCAGCACTGGCAGTACACTCTCAACACTGAACCTCCAGACAAGCTAATATCTTGCTTATATGCTGACATCCATAAATGGGAAACAAAGACTGTGTCTAGCAGATACATGCAGTATTACTCTCCTTCCACTCTATACAGGAACTCATCCACAACAGCAGGGTGCTTGATACATGTTTTTAATTCTACTCCATGTAACTTCTCCTACGAATTTGTTTGCTCAGGCAGAGATATAATTCCACCATACACAAAATAATTACCAGCCATCAAAAAACTACATAGCTTTGTTATCTTAGCTCCTTAGCCCGTTTCTTCTCACTTGGCATATAGTTACTGGACTCCATCATCACACAGAACTGAAAACCTGCTTTAGGATTACTGTACTTCTTTTCCTTACACTCATTTTTGACCACTCTCAAGGCACAACAGAAACACATCATTAGAGCAAAAAGATGGCTGCAGTCATCACAGTTACAGCAGCAAAAAGCCACTTCAGGAAGGCAAAACCATTCTAAATCGTTTGCTTTGCTCAGTCAAAGGCTTTCACACCATGTAACAAACCCTCAGGGTAGGAAGGGTGAGGAAGAAACAACTCAAACATCCTTTTAAGAAAGTCTGAATAGAAATACCTGTGCTGTGTTGGGTGGAGTGACAAGGGACAGGGTGTTACACATCCAAACTTATGCCTTAAACTTAGGGCCTTCAGAACTGGTATCTACAAATTCCCCTGAAAAACATGGGTTTTATTTAGTTTTAAGGAAAACAGATAAGGCAGAAACGGAAAAACTAAATTTAGAAACACTTACTGGTACAAACAATTTTTCTTTAAAAACAACAAACAAAAAGGGATATTGCAGTTCCCCCGCTTCTTTTGGTTTTTTTTTCATTGGAACCCTAAAAACCTAAATCACAGAACATTTACTCTCCACAATAAGCAGAAAAAACCCCAAACACTCTGAAGTAGAATTAACCAATATCTGCTAATCCTAGAATCACAATAATAATTTAGTTTGGTTGGGACCTCTGCAGGTCATTTATTCCAGGGCTGGCTTCAGTCAGAGAGAGACTTAGGAAAAGAAAAAATTATGATCAACTAAAAGTTTCCACAGAAAACAATATCCTATGGCACTTTTTCAGTCAATTTATTTTTAATCAATTTGCATTTATGCATACTTCTTTAAAACAAATTTTCCTGTCCCTCTCACTACATTAAAAATCCACTTCTTCCATAGATTTGTGCCGAGTTTAGTTATAAAACCAGGTGTATCAGCTTTGGTACTCTAGGACAGGCAAGCCAAATAACCACTAGATAGCAAAATCACAATTCCTGATCTTAAAACTCACTTGCTTTGAGCCTGAACTGCTGCACATCCATCCATACTCGACTGCAAAATAGTATTAACTTATGCCATCAAGTTACAATAATACTTTTATATCTCAGTAGGTGGGCATTCAAGATTTTCAGGCATCCTTGAAAATTAAAATGAGGCAGAAAGCACAAGGATCTAATGTATAAATGTACATATTTTATGGGTTTAGTTATAAAAATGTAAATTGGTATCTATACCACTTCCAAGGGGCAGTTTATTATTTTTCTTGACATTCTGAAGCAATTTTTACCATTTTCTAAACACATTAAAATGATCAGTTAGTTGAAATACAGACCACAAAGGGAGGAACTATATGGGACACATAGTAGGAAATTAGTAATGCCTTTAAATATGCTTTTGTAAACTAGCCTATGAACACATAATTTTTGAGTGTAGGTAGAAGAAAGTCAATTAACTGAGTACTAGAGAGCATCCCACATGAAAAAACATAAATCATCACCATGCACTTGATAAATAGAGGCAGTAAGAAACTTGCTTGCTTGTGTCAAGAAAATTTGCACTTGACAAACTCTAAAGCAGTTAAGCTGGACAGAAACTGTATAACAGGTTTCAGGAAAAAAAAGCAAATAACGTGACAAAGCTCATGCTGCAACTTTCATTCTCTGGGTTTAGAATTAACTCTTAGTAAAACATTAATTATCTTCAGCATGTATATTTTCTTTTGTAACTTAAAAAAGGGAAGTAATACCTATGCTTGTTGGGTATGTGTCAGCATCCCAACACTCTCACCAAAACTGAGGTTTCACTTTAAGGTCAGGAACACTCAGGGAAGACAATTGTGACCTCTGCTGTTGTTCTGTCTTGCTGGATACATGATGAATTTTTATAATGCTGATCAAAGGAGAGAAATTGGAATGGAGAGAAGGAGGAGAGGTTTGTTTATATCTCTGAGACAAAAATGCCTCCAAGGACAGAACTGCAGGTAAACCACAAGCATTCGTATTCTGAACAAGTGGCAGTAGTCAGCCCAGGCAGACTTCTTATAAAAACCTTTACCCAAATCTGTTTAACAAAAAAACAGGCTGAGAAGAATATACCCCTAAAGAGGGCAAGGCCCTTCTACCAAAATCACTTTGAATTTCTATAGTTTTAGCTTGCACTTTCGTTCCAAATTGACAAACATTTTTCAAAGAGTTTTAAACTACAGAAATATTTTCAACAAAACATGCAGGTTGTAGCAGGCCAGAATAATAATTCTGCAATCAAACTTAACCTCAAAAAATTGTTTTAAGTTATTCAGCTGTGACAAAAACACTGCATTTGGCTTAATGATGCAGCAACAGAAAGCCATGTCATACTTCTGAATTAGTAGACCATTGATTTTAGAGAAAAATAATACAAATTGAATGAAGTTAAAAACACTTCAAGGTATTTGCTTCAAAATTGTGAAAAAGAAATGAGCATTTGGGGAATAATCAGCTGAATACACGTTGCAATTTACTGCTTTCATCATGTCAGGTTTTTTGTAATTGGACTAGATATTGTATGTTGGCAGGCAGGAGGCTGATAAATAAGGCTCTCCATTCTAAACTGAACTAAAAACCAAAGAGAAACTCTACTACCTCATAAAAACAAAGCCTGGAATATCTATTTCGCCTGTCTCAATGGAAACAATTGAGCCAGTAGTAGTTTACTGGTCAATATGCAAAAGGCTGAATCTAAATATATACACAAATAAATTTAACCACCAAATGCTGGTTTCATTCTCGATTAAAAACATGTTTTAGAAGAAAGAAGAGACCTGAAACACCATGTTACAGAATATATAATGTAATATAGACTGGAAACATATTTCAGGGTAAACAAGACACTATGATGCCCAAAAGAGGATTGGTTTCCATAATATATTAACTTTTAGATATCACACAGATTCTCTTAGTGTTGTCTCCTACTTTTCCTTCCGAAGTAAACTTCTAACAGCCTTCAAACTAAGAAATGCTACTTGCAGGGTCACTGGGTCTTCAGAAATGCCTGCAGAGGCAGGACACTTGTTATCCATTTAGTATTTTTTACCAGGATGTATTTACTTAGAAGGGTGAACTAAAATGAGCCACAATCAGTCTCAAAAGAAGATGAGTTGTTCTATTTAAGAGGGCCCTTGGATGCTGTAATTTAGAATTCAAAAATGAAATACAATAGTTTGAGAAGAATATACACCATTGTCTTTTCCTAAACATTTTACAATCACTTGTCCCCAGGGATACATTTGGAAAAATTGTCATACAAAATAATTATGACCTACATGGGAAGGAAAAAAACCCCAAACCAAACCACAAACAAAAAACCCACAAAACTTCTTTGGACAGCTGGCAAACTTCCCTCTCCCTTCCATCCCATCTACAGGACATCTTTGCAGTGTAGAAATCTGGGAAAACATAAAATTTTCAGGGTTCTGACAGACATATGGACAACTGGACAACTGAAACAAGTATGAGCTTATGTATGTCTCACATGTGCCTAGGCAGGTTTGGCAAAAACAAGCATGTCTGGTCTGCTTTTGGACCACTTACTGAGCCTCTGCTCAAATTCAGTAGACACATCTGACTAGAAAGGCTTCATTCTGCTTCAAGCCCAGGAGATGATATGATCAAAGGCCTTGCTACAAACGTGGCACAGAAATGAAAAGCAACTGCTCTGCCAACAGGTACAGAAAGTTGTTATAAAGTATTTGTCAATCTGCCACACAATTTCTTTCTCCCCTTGTTATAGCAGAAAAGCACCCAATTAACCTGTATCAGATCATTGTCACAATTAGCACACTATTTTAAGGTAGGATCTTGTGTTCTTCTCTGGCAGCTGAAATGCTCAAGGTGAAGCTAACTCTGATATACAACCTACTATTGACCAAATTCCCTGTGTCTTGTAAGCATGAAAAACAGTATTCAGCAATGAAAAGCTAAATCAGTCAACTGAGGAAATAATTCACTGACCCAGTACAAAGGCATAAACACCTGGTACAATACACAGTGAGGAATAGCTGTAATTATTATATAGCTGATCAGTGCTAAAGAGAGAAAATTAAGTCTATTTACTCAATAATTTACCACCATGTATTTCTTCTCAACTATCTCATATTATTCTGCACCAAGGCTTAAGCAACAGGTTCTAAACAATGGTTTTATTACAAAAAATATCACCAAAACCCAGTGAAAAAAGTAGTAATTATGTAGTTAAGATTATTCAGGTATAGAACCCAGGAAATTTTTTAAACCCCTTAGAATTGTTAGATGATCTAAACCAAAACAGGACTCCTGTCTTGCTCTCATAAAGCAAGCATCTAAAATTGCAGTTAACTACATAAGTTTAAAGGTCACATTGAAAATTCCCTATTTGATACATAAACCTTCTCTTCTTGGTGGACAAAGATTTCTGCTGACATTAAAAACTGTAATTTGATCTTCCCTCCTGGCTTTGAAATGAACAACCCCAGCTCCAGCCTAACAGATTTCTCAAACTAAACTTTTCTGTAAAACAGTGGATCAGTGCAAACATCAACTGGCACAGATCCCAAATCCAGCCTGAAAAGTCCTGGGATTACACTGTGTCTCTAACATGGTGTTTAGACAGTATTTCAACTTAAGATGACCAGGATCACACAGAACAACAGAAGAAATACGAAAAAGCAACAAAGTAAGATGAAATATTCTTTTTCTTAATTTAAGTATTCCTAAAACTTACATTTACTGTGTATAATTTTGGAAAAAATCTTTCTGTTGTAATAATATATTGGATGCAAAGCAAGCCTTACAAAATGACAGCTATTACAAATGTTGGCGGACTTGTCCAGTACACAAGCACCACCTTTGGCTGCCAAGAGGTTTTTTATTTTAGGCTCTGTGGTACAACCAGCCATAGATATTCAGCTGCACTAAAATGAAGTTGGTTTCAACAAATACTCGGAATATTGGGAGAAGCAAAACACTGGGCAGGACTTCTTTGTTTCTCTAAATGCTTGCTTTTGTATTTTCCTGATGTTTATGTTATGACAAAAGCCCTGTTATATAGGAAAGCCACTTTATCAATTGGAAAAACAGAGGAAACTGTTAGCTTTGTTAGATCTAAAAGAAGACATGTATGAAAAACTGCATAAGAAGTCACCAAGTCAAGCAAAAGGTTAGAAAAAGATAACTTGTTTCCAGATACTGTTGAGTATTACTGCCAAACTGTCCACTGTTTTGCCAAGTAAACAGCTGTTACTGAGTACTCCTTGTTAGTATCTGGAAGCAGCAGAGAAAAATAATACTACGACATCAGGGCTTAAAACCCACAGGTTTTAGGGGCTGGGGATCTCTTAATTTCTTTTTTCATGACAGCACTCGAGGGAACGATACAGTACAGAGTGCCATGAAGCCAAAAAACTGCCAGATCTCAGGGCTCAGAGATTCTAAACTAAAAGAAAGGGAGTTCTACTTCCATGTTTGCTACTGGCAAATTGTCAGTGCAGATGCTGGGGGTCCACCTCAACCAGCAGCTCAACTCTATGCAGTTGCTTGCCCCCCTCCACTTGGTGGGATGGGGGAGACAATCAGAAGAGCAAAAGTAAGAAAACAGGTTAGTATTTAAAATATATGAGACCCTGCAAACCCAAAAGACTGACATCTCTTGGGAAAAACAGCTTATACTCTCCAAACCCCACGATTTTCCTCCTAATAAAAAAATTAACCAGTCACAGTTTACAGGCAGTAATCAGACTTACTTCATGTCAGCATAGAGTTATGACAGCTTCTAATTACTCTTTATACCAATTGTCTCAACAAAAATGAAAAATCAATAGACCAGGTTTCAAAATGTAGGTACTAGTGTATACACACATAAACTCCTAATGGAATTTCAAAATGAGATTAAAGAAGATTACACTTACATAAGAAAGACCCTTCAAAAACAGATGGGATAATAGGTCTGATGGTACTTAAAATCCTAACGTCCTAGGTTAGCCTGAATATGTCTGCATTTCTTTTCAGTTTCTTTGTGAATTCCAATACTTTGTCAACCTAGAAAATACTCTCAAAAATAGCAGTTTCATTTAGGCTATTTAAAATGTTATTTCTCTATTGTTTTTACCACATAGTGCGTGTGAACAACAGGATTCCCTCTTGATACACTTTCCGACTCCAAAGTAGTTTATGAAGTAAAAAGGTCTAGCAGATGATCAAACTGGGCTGCTTTTGCCTTTACTTCATCCAGAGGGAACAGTCCTGTGTCACAGTTCACACAAAACATTTTTGCAATCTGCTTTTATGCATCAAGGACAAAGCACAGATGATACAACAGCTCCACTTCCGAGCACAGATACGAACCGTGTATTTACAACTGCTCATTCTCGTGTAATTGCTCATTGTAACACTCTGCATGCAGATCTGCAGGCACAAGTAAGCTTTCCCATGGCTTCCACTTATTTCCGAGTTTGCCTGACACTTGCTAATTCTGGTATAAAGATAATCGTGCAAGATAAACACAGAGCCCAGAGTAATAACTCTGTCTTTCATCAGGGTTTAAATTAGACTCAACGTTTATGTTGTCAAGAGTTACGCCTAATGGCTGAGAGGCACACTGCCTTCCAGCTTGCTCCAAGGACAGTATTTTGGAGCTGGAGCACAAAACAGGGTTTGAATTTGCTGCATTTGTCTATTTTTGTGCAGAAAGCCAAGACTACAAATACCACTCCAAAACTTCCCAACACTGACCGGGGTACATTCAGAAAACACACACTCTCTGCCTCTCTCAGCCCATCACATACACACGACAATAAACATTTACTCTTTGTCAGATAAATTAAGAGATTACTACTAAGCACCTGCTAATACCTTCTTTAGCAGAGTGGCATTTTAGGAAGCACTGAGCAATTCTTCTCTTTCAGCACACCAAAAAAGCAAAATACATTCCCTTAATTTCACCTGTTAACCAGCTAATTTCAGGCCTCCAGAGCTGCAGTCTAAGCACTTGGACTGCCTTAACCAAGAACAGACTGAGGAGAAGTTGACTTCAGTATTTAACCCCATATACTTACATCTGGCATTTCTGTACAGTAGAAAGGGGTCCTGGAGCTGGAAATCGAGGTCTTTAGTAATAGGCTCAGTTCGATTTTCCATGCTCAGTCTGTTCATAATTGTGAAACCATGCCTTGGAGAAGCTGATCTGAAAATTAACAAGCAGAAATCCCATCAAGCCGAGGAAAAAAAGAAATCACTAGAATTTCTTTCCTGTATAGTTCTCCGAATTTATTAATAAGAGGTACCACAAAAAACTGATTTTGTTGCCAAGGAAATAGCAATTGACTCTTGCAGTATTTTGTGTAATCCTTTTAATTATGGCAAAATCCTACATTATATATGAGAAATAAACAGACTATCAGCATCACCTTATCCAACACCACCATCTATCCTATAGTTTCTTGCTGGAGTAGAAAGCAACAATTAAAATAAGTCAGTCATGGGCCAGTGCAAGCATACATTTCAATACTCTGGTTAACAATTGCAGACAGTAACAGGCATCCCAAAGAGGATTTTCCATGTCATCTGAAGCATAAGAACAAAAGTGAAGCTGCTGGGAAACTGGAACAGGTTGCCCAGAGCAGCTGTGGATGTCCTGGAAGTGTTCAAGGCCAGGCTGGACAGGGCTTTGAGGAACCTGATGTAGTGGAACATGTCCCTGCCCATGGCAGCGGGAGTTAGACCAGATTATCTTGAAAGGTCCCTTCCAACCTCAACCATTCCATGATTCTATGACTCTAAATCATTATGCATGTTCATGGGGGTTACACTTCAAGTCATTTAGATAAAGGTGAGCTGTTAAATCCGTCATGATCCTGACAGGAGATACTACTTCCAAACTAAGTATGACAATAAAGGAAAGATCATGGATAAATATTTGGGAAAAGTGCCATCTCTGGCAACTGCTGGTGTGGGGATTTCTCTATGAAACCCAAAGCACGGGGAAGCTGCATTACAGCATCAGAGTCAACAGAAAAACAAACAAAAGTGGAATCCTTGACAAGAATCCTTAATTTGCAGCAGTCAGTGCTTCACTTAAAACAAACAAACAGTCCACTTCCACTGGTGTTAACCCAGCTGGAAGTCTGACTTTTTGACTGTTCCTCAGAATTCACTAAGATGGGATGGGTAGTAAATAAGTTATCTCAAGTAAAATGGTCTCATCACCTTACATTGTGACTAAAGAGAAACAACCAAGGCAACACCAGTGGTCGTCAACCTATGATCTGTTGGCAGTGTCTTTTCCACAGAACTTTATAACTCTGTTCAAAGCAACAGAAAATTAAAGTTAAAACTGATGATGCATGATATTACCCACAGTTAACAACCTGTTCCATTCTGTTGCCTGTAGGGCAGCCAGGCATCAACCCCTGCTGTAAATGGAAATTTCCTCAGGCAACAAAAAGAACAGTGAAAGATCACAGATGCAAGGAGTACTAGGTTACATGTTGTCAGTTCTTGAGCTTTACAACTAACACACCAGGAAATACTGCTGCTGTTCTGCAGCCGGTAACTACCCACATCCACCCACTGCTTGCACAACAAAGAGCTGGTTCTTTCCTCTCACGGTGGTAATTAGAAAAGCATCTTATCTCCACTCACCTGAAAGCAGCTTAAAAAAATTACTATTGACCATTTCCACTGCTCCTACGAAAGATCTCTACAGATTGAAACCAGCATTCCCACTTCACACAAAGCTCACAGACTCCTGGGCCTCTCTGTCACTTCACACAAACATCTCTCGCCTTCTCAAAACAATCTCAGCTCTCTCAGCTCTCCTACCAGTTCCTCTTTGACATAAAAGTTGAAGAAGAAACTTTCTGCTTTGGTGTTAAACCCCGGCAGCTACTGCAAGATCTGCTGACTGTATTATTTTCCAACTTCAACAACAGTCACAGGGAAATGCTGGGGCACTAACATGGAAACTACAACATAGGGCAGGCTTCATAACAGAACAAATGTGCTAGAACAAGTGATGTAAAAATGATGCTCTGAAAAGCCACAATCAGAGGTGCTGCTAAAAGAAAGCACTGAAATCAGCCAAAATGTTGGATGAAATATGCATGAAAAATGATCAGACATAAGTAGTATGAATGCACCCTAAGTAGGGAAAACAATACTTCCTAAGTTGTACCATTCCCTTACTTTAAATAATATCATTATTTATTTCACTAATTGCTTTTTGTCCAGATACTTTTTAAACTGCTACATCCTAATTAAACCAACACAAAAGATTTCTACAGTTTACCCATATTGAGATTTAAAACACATTTGGAGTCTTATCAAAATACGAGGTGGTACCTCCTTCCCAGTGTTTTCTTCCCCGCATTTGCTTCTACCAGTTTCAGTTTCTTTTCACCCTTGAACAAGGGGGAGCATTTACTTCATGACTTCATTTACTTCATTCACACTCCATCCCAGCTAGCTTTTCCACATCCACAGGTTGTGGAAACATCCTGCAGACGTTAAAAGGTAGTGTCCTCACCTTGTGTAAACAAACAGTGTTCCCTCCACATCAGTCTTCTCCTGAAGAAAAGGAAAGTTAAGGAAGTTAAAATCAGGGCAGTGTTTTGCTCACTGTCAGCGAACCCCCCCTTTATCTCTGTTTAGCAGGACCATCAGTTTCACTTCTCTCATCCAAGCCACAAATACATAAACCCAACTTCATCAGCTGGTGGTGAGAGGCTGGAGCCAGCACAGGTCACCACGCATCTGACCCAAGTTTTATGATAAGATATGGAAAGGCTAAATGCACTCGATTAACTCCCCACTACACCCGAGGGCAGTGCACAGCCCAGAGTCAGGGAGAGGATTTTTCAAAGGGCACCTGTCCTCAGGGGAAATGTTTGGGGCAGGTACAGGGGAAATGACACAAAAGGGAGATTGTGCAGATTCTTCAAACATGGGCCCTAAGCCCCACCATTACAGCAAAGCAGGAACCACCTGGAAAGAGCCTGAATGTTAGAATACCAAAAGTTTCCTTGAGTTAATTAAGGTTTTAAATCTTATGACAATCTTTTTAGCATTGTTAACTCCTACACTCACTCTTTTGTACATGTTTGGGTTCCATTATAGGTGTTTGAAGGGCAGAGGAGTGTCTGAGGCCTGTGTCCTGGGGTTAAACCCCAGTCTCCCACGGCTGTGGGTTAAACTCTGTCAGGCTTGGTGCTGTGACCACATTCCTGGGGAGCCTGTTCCAGTGCCCAACCACCCTCTGGAGAAAGAATATTTTTCTTCATCCAATCTGAACCTCCCCTGAAACACAACTTCAGGCCATTCTCTTGAGTTCCATCACTGGTCACCACAGAGAAGAGATCAGTGCCTATCCCTCCTCTTCTCCTCACGAGGAAGTTGTAGACCACAATGAGGTCTCCTCTCAGTCTTCTCTTCTCCAGCGGAACAGACCAAGTTCCCTCAGCTGCTTCTCATATGGCTTCCCCTCAAGGCCCTTCACCATTTTCGTTGTTCTCCTTTGGACACTGGTTAAACCCCACTGGTTAAACTCCCACAGCCCTCAGTTAAATTCCAGTCTTCCATTGCCCTGGATTAAAACCCAGTCTTCCATGGCCCTGGATTAAATCCTAGTCTTCCATGGACCTGGTTAACACCCAACCTCCCATGGCTGCAGGTTAAACCCCAGCCCTGGGTTAAGCCCCAGCCTCCATAGCCCCATGTTAATCCCCAGTCTTCCACAACCCTGGTTAAACACCCAGTCTCCCGTGTTCCTGGGTTAAACACCCAACCTCCCATGGACCTGGTTAAACCTCAACCTCCCATGGACCTGGTTAAACCTCCAACCTCCCATGGACCTGGGTTAAACCCCATCCTCCACCGCTCTGCCCCACGGGACACAACTCCTACATCCCCGCAGCCTCCCAGAGCCCACTGCCCGGGCCCCATGGGGCTGCTCTCAGCTGCGTCAGGCACACCCCTCCCTCACTCCCACCCTCACACCTCGGCCATGGCCGGGTGGGGCGGGGCGGGGGCGGGGCTCTCACGGCGGGGGCGTGTCCCGGCCGCTCCCCGCCCCGGTCCCCGGTGCGGCGGGGTTGT
Organism: Corapipo altera; assembly: GCF_003945725.1. Classification (NCBI taxonomy): domain Eukaryota; kingdom Metazoa; phylum Chordata; class Aves; order Passeriformes; family Pipridae; genus Corapipo; species Corapipo altera. The sequence goes on along the minus strand of NW_020884873.1, from coordinate 5,760,875 downwards.
GTGCCTCGCCGGGCGCACGTACCCACTGGCTGGCGCGGTGTCCGAAGGTGTAGAGCGCCACCTGGCTGGCCACGTCCACGATGCCGCTGATGTAGGGGTCGTGCTGCCGCAGCGCCGCCAGGCTGATGTCCAGCCCCCGGCCCACCGCCGCCGCCATCTTGCGCCCCGCGCCCAGGCGCGAGCAATCCACCACCGAGCGGCACCATCGCCACCGCCACCAGCGGGGTGGCGGCCCCGCCGCGGAGTGCAAGGCGCCGCAATCGAGCGCCGAGCGCCGCCGGCTCGGGATTGCCGCCGGTGTGTGTGTGTGTGTGCGGGAACAGGGGCTGTGCCGGGGGGGGCGGTACCGGATCACGGGATCACAGTCACGGCATAGTCAGGGGTGCAAGAGGCCTCTGGAGATCGCCCAAATCCAACCCGCCTGCCGAGGAAGGGTCACCGAGAGCAGGTGGCACAGGGGCGCGCCCGCGTGGGCTTGGAATGGGTCCAGACTCCGCGCCCTCCCCGGGCAGCCTGTGCCAGAGCTCTGCCGCCCGCAACGAAAGGAAGCTCTTCCCCACGTCGAGCTCGAAATTTTTTGTTTTAGTTTGCGGCCGTTGCTCCTCACCTGCCGCTGGGCACCACGGAAAAGGGCCTGGCACCGCCCGCCTTGGAGACATTTATGTGCATTGATGAGATCCCCCGTCAGCCTTCTCTTCTCTGGGCTGAACAGGCCCAGCTCCCGCAGCCCCTGCTCGTGAGAGCGATGAGTCCCCACGAGCCTGCCCAGCTGGAGCAGGAGCAGGGGGCACCACAGCAGGAGGGCTCGGGAGGGCAGGGAGCTGCAAGCCCGGGTGGAGCTGGAGCCACGCGTGCTCAGCCTGGCACATGCACAGGAGTGTGTCTGTGTGTCTGTCTGTGCTACCGGGTCCAGGTCTGGGCTCCTCAGCTCGAGAGAGACAAGGAGCTGCTGGAGAGGTTCCAGCAGAGGCCATGAAGATGATGGGGGGTCTGGAGCATCTCTCTTATCAGAAGGGACATGTTTAGTCCAGAGGAAGGATGACAGAGAGGATCTCATCAATGCATATAAATATCTCAAAGGTGGCTGCCAAGGGGATGGCTCCAGACCCTTTTCAGCGGTGCCTGGTGACTGGATGGGGCGTAATGGACATAAACACAAGAAGTTTCACCTCAATGGCAGGAAGAACTTTACACTGAGGGTGGCAGAGCCCTGGCACAGGCTGCCCCGGGAGGGCGTGGAGTCTTCCTGTCTGGAGCCATTCCAAATCCACGTGGATGCATTCCTGTGTAACCTGCTCTCCGTGACCCTGCCTTGCCATGGGGGTTGGACTGGATGACTTCCAGAGGTCCCTTCAACCCTAACGGTTCTGTGATTCTTTATGGACACTCCGTGTGCCTGCAGAGAGAGAGAGATATATGTGTGAGACTGAGCAAAGCCAGCAGGTGTGTCTGTAACCACAGGAATCTGTCGGGATGTGTGTGCTTCCCATGGGCTCAGCCGTGCACCAGCACAGTGCACACTCAGCACTCGGGACAGGGAGAGAAGTTGGTTCAGAGCGATGAGCACACACCGTCTGTGTTTGCTGGCACACACTCACAGGCTCCTGCATCGAACTGAAGGGAAAGGGATTGTAAACTAAACCATATACAGCCCTCCTGTAGATATATATATATATGTGTGTGTGTGTATGTATATACACTCATACATGTGACAAGCAGCTGAAACCTAAACAAGCATAATATGATACGGAGATATACAAACCACAAGCAACAGATGGACAAGACCAGGAATTCAGTTACCACATTTTCCTGTCAGACACATATATTTATCATTAATCTATTGATACCAACAGTTTACAGCAAATACTCGAGCTTTATGAGGCATGCAAATAAACTCAGCACATACTTATACTGAAAAGATTTGCTTAACTGTCTGGCCTGAATCCCCAACAAGAGCAAATTATTTTTACTTCATCACCTCAGACTGACGTAGCAGTTTTGGAAGGAGTCACCACCTCCTCTATAAAGAAGCAGTAGGGTGATATATTTACTTCCAGAGAATGGGATACCCTGGAATAACTCAAGGCAAAGGTAATGGATGCTGTCTAAATTGTTTACAATATTCCTGACACGACATCTTTAGAAAGGGAGTATCTGGACAAATGGGATGAGGACTGCCATTTTATTTTCTTCCCTCCTTTTCACTCTAGGCCAGAAGGAGCCTGTGGGGCAGAGTGAGGAGTAGCATCTGGTCTGAGAGCAAATGGGCAAGCCCAGGTGAAAAAGCTTCCGTAGTGTGAAGTGGGGATAGGAGCAAATTGAGAATTCATAATGTTAAATGTAGGAACAGCGAATCTCTTGAAGGGAGCTAGAAATGGGCATGTTGTCAAAAAGGACAGAAATAAAGACTGGGTTTTGGGACTTAGGAGACAATGTGTAGGTTTTATTTTATCACAGGCGGCCACTAAAAATTACATCACTAAGAATAAGGACCTACAACTTGCTGTGCAAGCGTACAGTGAAAGAGGAAACATCTGAACACACTCTTTAGTTATAATCCATCTCATTCTTGGTTCCTCCTTTTCTAAAGGCATCTTGTTTCATTTGGGGCTGTGGTGAAACACCACTTTGGAGTTTAGAATTTTATGAGTGTTTTTTGTTATACTCTTGGTAGGAAAAGGCTCTAAGCGGTTCCATTGGAAAGCTCTGACTGACTTATAGATCCTGTAATATCAAAGAAGATATATGGGCCCATACTGGACAAGGAAAACTGTTGTCCTTAGTCTGGAAATGACCAGAGTAGAAAGACAAAAATGTAATATGTAGGAAAGATAAGTTATGTTGCTCAAATGGCTAACAGATGCACAATAATTTCTTTTTGCTGATTAGATAGTTCTCAATTCACAGTTTCCAGGCACCCCTAATCACATTCCTCCTCATGTGCTGGGGTTTCTCATTACCACCATCTTCAGTTCTTTGGCAATTCTCCTGCTTACACAAAATCCCAACTTGTCACCAAGGCTTAGAAGTGTGAAACTCTTGAAGTCCCACTCCTGGAGTTTCTCTTTCCAGATGCTTTTGCTTTTTCCAACAATAATACAAAAAAGGTGCCCTGCCTTTTCATTTTTCTTTTCCTTTTTCTTTTCCTTTTCCTTGTTCTTTTTCTTTTCCTTGTTCTTTTCCTTTTCCTCGTTCTTTTTCTTTTCCTTTTTCTTTTCCTTTTCCT
>NW_020884873.1:5729286-5757639 GCF_003945725.1 Corapipo altera | reverse complement strand
CTTTTCCTTTTCCTCTTTCTTTTATTTTTCCTTTTTCTTTTCCATTTCCTCTTTCTTTTCTTTTTCCTTTTTCTTTTCCTTTTCATTTTCCTTTTTCTTTTCCTTTCTTTTTCTTCTTCTTTTTCCTTACCTTTTTGTTTTTTCCTTCTCTTTTTCTTTTTTTTTTCTTTTTTGGTGATGATGTGGTGTGGTGCATATTGCAAAAAGTCCCATAATGAAGAAAGTGTTATAGACGTTGCATTTCAAAGGCTATTTATTTGAATTAGGAAAGTTACTCATAACCGTTATTGGGTAGGAGAAAGCAGTGTTTAGAAGATACATTGCAGCCCTGTTCCATCTGAAAAAAAAATATTTAAAGCAGAAATAAGGTGCCTTTCAGTTGTTACAACTTACTTTGTTTCTTTTGTTGCCTCTTTTTTCAGACCAAGCAGTAAGTAATAATTAAAGCCTTGCACATTTGTTGTGTTAGAGACACTGACTGGCTCAAGGTTATCTCCTGTGCCCTTCTCTTGACATAGGAAGGCTGTAGAGTGTCCTGTTTCCTTGAGGTCCATGGAGGAAAATTCAGCTGTGAGGTTAAATATCTTGAAGTAGGCATGTCAAAAATGTTGCCTGTCTGTTTTCAGTGCCCTGTTTGCAGATGGCATTTTCGGTACTACTTTCCTCCCAGATTGCTGTGCCCCTTCCTGACACAGCTGGACAGACAATTCCTTCACCCTGTGTTTTTGAGTCAGCAAACCTGCCAAGCTTCTGATCAGGCCTTTATTATATTTTCTGCTGCACTGAGAGGTGGTTTCAGCTGGTTCCAGCTGTTTTCCTGTATAAATGGGATGTAATTTCTCCTTCCATTTAGCCTGAAGTAAATATACTTAATAAAGCCATTAGCTCTGCCCTGCTTTATGGGATCACTTGATAGCAGACTAAAACTTTTCCAATGAAACAAGATGCTGTTAAGAACAGAAACGCTGTGAATTCTCACTGCATCTAAAAACTTGGGGATTTTTAGCAAAAATGTCACATCTTAAAAGATTGATTCTTTAAACTGTGGTTATTTGCTTACAGTCAGTAATCCAGTAGTCCATTATAACTATAAATCAACTTTGAATGATTTTGCTGTAATTCTGTTTATGAAACTAAGTGATTTTATAGCTTTCAAAATGTCATAATTTCATGAAGTATATTATTAGAATGTCACTTTTTTGTCTTCTACCTACCTGGATACTATTGTGTTAAAAAAAATAAAACACCAAACCCACACCTATGCTTTTGACATGGTATGAAATGCATTTTGTGTGGGTAATATTCAGAGTGATTTAAGGCAAAATCCACACAGCATGACATTCTGAAGCTCTCCTTTAATAACACAGGTTGGGATGGTCAGGCCAAACCCTTTCACAAGGGTTGGTCAAGCAGTTATTTAACCTTCAGAATCAAAAATCTGTGATGCTTGTAAAGATTGAGCCGTGCTTCCTGCAGCAATCACACCCTGCTGACACTGAGGGTATGATTTTATGGGGAGGTATTTGGTGGCACTGCTGGGGACGTGCAACCCGTGTGCCAGGCATTCAGTCCTGCCATTCTGGCACCTTGGTTACTGCCCTGGCACAGGTGTGTACGTGGCCTCAGTGTGAACCAGGCAGATGGGGGGAAATGAACTGTGTGAGAAACAAGTGTTCATGCTCCCCCTGAGATCACAGCCTCCCCTGGCTGCCTGCCTACCTGTTCACATTCACTCCGTTCTCTGAGAGGCACTTCTTTTAATAAACAGCAGGAATCACTTGAGCTAGGGGAGTGCTGAACACCTCATTTGCTTCACTTCCTCTTCCCCAGCCCATTTTGAGTTGTTATTGCATGGTAGTTGCCATTTCCTTTTTATTTCTTCCCAAAGGCTGCCATAATTTTCTTTCTGCCATAATTTTCTTCTCGCTCTGACTGATGGCACCACTGCTTCCCCTTCTAGAGGAGCAGCACTAATAAGGTCCTCTTACTCCATCCAGGGCCACTTAAATACCTTTGTGTGATGCTTTCCAGCACAGTGGCTTCCTAGGAACAATGAGTTGCTCTCGTGGAGCCAGAATGATCTCACAAGGCTTGATTACCCATGCCCCCCATATATTCTGGGGATGTAGCTCTCACCATTTGGGAACCAGTTGCCCTGTGGTTTGTGCTGCGTCCCTTCCCAGGCACATTTGAAATATATGGTGTTTTCAGCCCATGTTTATTAGAGGCTCTCATTAGTTAGCACTGGAACACTTTCCTCATGCTCAAAAGTCGAAATTCTCGGTTGCACCGTTGGGCCACTTCTTGACTCCGGTCCTAATGGTTAAAATAATGTTAGTCTTTTTGTTAGTAATTTATTACTTGCCTAAGGTTCCTTAATGAATATCAGGTCAGACTATTATGGTTTCATCTGCTGCTGTTATTAAAATATTCTCTCTCTGCACTTTCATTCCAATTCAAAACAACCTTCCCCCCTGTCCCCAAATAAACCCCAGCGCATTAAGTTATTAACAGGCACACGTGTGTCTGTAATGTTGTTCCCTGGTGAAGTTTATGAGATTGTTTTGAGATTTTCTGCAAATGTTAGTCCACACAGAAGCGGGATAATGTTCTTTGGCATTGTTGGGTTTGAAATTCTGATATTATACATACTGTGTATGAAATAATTAGCTATAATTTACTATGATTTTCAGTTGGAGGTTGCATTTTTCCTGTGCGTAAGAACCTGGGCTTTTACCGAAGGACTTTTTCTTTCTCTGACTTACATTTTGCTAATTCTCATAGTAAGTAACTCTATACATTTTCTTTTGCTGTACATTTATTTGCGAGGTATTGAGCTTTAGCTTTTTTATAGGCCCAGCCTCTGCCAGCTTGAGGAGAGCAAAAGGAAAGTTCTCTGCTGTCATTAGTAGAGCTACAGTTTTTTCTTTCTTACTTCCTATATAGATATTGTTCTTGTGGAGTGAAGAATTCTTTTTGATTTAACTTTAGTCAGTTTTCTGAGGGCATAATCTGAGATGAAAAAATAAATTTAACACCAGGAAAAGACTTATTTCAGGAGGAGGAAGGGAGAGGCTGTACCAATATAATTGTATTGAAATATAGTGTTATTCAGAAAAAGAAAATCTTCCTTGTGTACATTTAATCAATATTAGATTTTCAGTGTTTTAAGTAACTATATGATTTCAGTGTCTTATCTTTCAGAAGAGCAGAAATGAGAAAATGATAAACCTAAAAAAGGTCTTTGTGGAATATCTGTGGAATATTTTTCCCAGGTAATCTAGTTGCCACAGTAAAAGGTGTTGCCTTTATCCACAAAATTTGCCTGACTTCTATAGCCATACATTTGTGAGTATGATTCTGTCAGATCTCTTAATAAAATTCTAGATTTCATCCTCCAGTCTCTCTCTAATGCTGGTAATGTTCAAAACATTGTTGATTTTCCTGCTGTAACAAAGAAAAACTATTGTCAAAACTTACTGGTTTCCCCTCCTTCTTTCTTTATTTAATGTAGCAGAATTCACTGACTTCAACAACATTTATCTTAAGGTTTACCTGTGCAAATTCCTTTGCATCCACACCCATACTACTTTAATTACAGTTTAAAAATTAACACTGGATTTTATTATGAGAAGGCAACTATTTTGGGCCAGTATTTGATTTTTTTCAGTAATTTTTTTACCACAATTGTACGTGCTTAAGTTCAACAAAATATTATTTACAGCCCTTACCTTCTTGCTATCCAGATAAACTGACATAAACTGTTTTGATCCATCAGCTTCATTCTTTGCACACTTGATTGGCTAGAAAAAACACTAAAATACTGAAGAGCATAAATTATTCCTGCTGTTTCCTGTAGGTTAATAAGATATAATAGCAATTATATCTTACCTAAGATAATACCTTTCCAACCACATCTTTCTGGTAATCACCATTTAATTTGGCAGAATCAAACACCTGTAGCTCTACAAGAGCTATTTTCCAACTAGTTCCAGGGAAGATGGCCCTATTTAATTAATTCCTAACATGGAAAGTTTCATTAGATAATTACATTAAATCAGGACCTCGTTTTTACACCTCACTTAGCACAGCAGCTCTTGCCATATGAAGGCAATGGAGTCAGCACAGAGATGTGACACTGGTGCTGCTGCAAAAGCAGCTGATACTGCTGGGGGAGTGTTTGGGCTGAGCCCAGTCAGGAGGCTGGGATGGGCTGGAATGGGGTGCACTGGGAGCTGTGCCTGTGGTTCCAAAGTATCCCTGTATAAAAATGAGTTCTGTATGTTCAAATCAGCTTTTAGTTGAGTCAGTTGAAGTAAGGAAAAGGTCTGAATAGCTGTTATACCTATAGCTGTTACAGTGTTAATTTGTGAAAAGAATTTGCATTATTGCCTTGTCAACTGACATAAGTATCTCCTTGGTGGTTGTTGTCTTGTTTGTTTGGTCTTTTGTTCATTTGTTTTAAATGAAGAATGTTGGTGCTTTTTAAAGACTAATACAGCATTTCACAGCTTTAGGCACAAGTGAGTGATGTTGGAGTGTTGTAACAATACTGGATTCTAGAGAGCAGATAAATGATGATAGAAGGAAGGGTCCTTAAAGTTAAAACAATCCAGCAAATAAAGTGGGATCTCTGTCTCAAATATTTCCCCAGTCCTTTTGTATTTTTGATAGCTGCCCATGATTATTGCCCTGGGGAGAACCTTATGATGCTAATGGCTATTTCAGATCTGCTCCTGCAGGTGGGCAAAGCTTCTGAAGGTTCTCACAAATACATCTTCTGTAGTTAAAGTTAGGCTTAAAAGCTACTGTGTCTTTTAATGTGAGATAACCTAACTTATAGCATGATCTTGACATTTTGCTGTAACATGTTGGGTGATCATTTTTATTGGTTACTGGCTTTATTTGGCTAGCAAATATCAGTGAGAGATTTGTTTTAAAGTAAACTTCCTTTCAAACTGAAAATTTCTTTTATTATGCAGCATATTGCAATAAGGATCCCCAATTATCTCAGTGCTTTAAATGCAATTACTTGCTTCTTCCTGGAGCTTAGAACTGTTTCATTTTGATTTTGTTTCTACAGTTTGGTGATTATTTTTGTTGCTTTAAGGTTTGTGAGTATGGGAAGAAAGCCCTGGGTAGAAAAAGGAGCTTAGATTTGTGTAACTGTATCAGAAGATGAAACTTGATAACAGTTGAAGTGTTGCCCTTGGAAACAATGAATGCAGTGTATCCCTGGTTTTCAGGAGGCATGGATTTGGGCAAAGGCACCTTCCAGCAGGCAACCAATAGAAGAGATAAGCACTTTGAATGAGATTTTGAAGTGGAAACTAAAGGTATTAGCACCACAAACCTCCAGTGAATATGTGAGTCTGGGTTTATTACACTTGTGTGAATTTGTTTCCCTCGGTGAATTCTGAGAGCTGTGAAGGCATTTGGCTGTCCCTCTCTAACAATCTGATTTTGTCATTTTCTGGTGAAGCTGTGCTGTGTCTTCTGTCAGATTACATTTACAGGCATATTACCTCGCCTGACTGAAACGTGAACTACATGGATTTTTCAAAGAAAAGCTTCTATAAGCAGTAACAGGACAAAGTTTCCCCCCTCCCCTTTATTTTTCCTGCTGGTTTGCCCAAATCTGTTAATTTTATTATCATCCTAAATTACTCTTAGAATCATCAGATGAACTTGCCTTGTGATCTGCAGTGAAATTGCTGTGTCACTGAAGCACTGGTAAACCTAACAAACTGTGTAAAACTAAACCAGGTTCAGGACATTTTGGTTAGGTACTTCTGTTATTTACTTTTGACTTACTACTCAAATTTTACATGGCTTCTGAGGGCTGTTATTAAAATAGCAGGTAATGCAGTAATTCACAGTGCTCTCAGAATCACAGAAGGGTTCAGATTATGGAGGTTGTGTTGTCCAACATGATTATAAAGGAGAGGTAAGGATTGGAAAAGAATTAATGAGAGTTTTGTGTTATTGTTGGTGTACAATACATGAGCATGCAGACTGGGGGAGCAGGGTGCATGAATCACAACTGATGTGATAACAGGACAGAAGAACCAGGAAGAATGGGATGGAGGACAGGAGGCAGAGCTGAGATAGAGCAAGGCTGGCTGTGGTGGAGTGGAGGGCAGGATTAGGATGGAGGCAAAATTGAAGGAGGTTTGCAGCCAGAATGAAACACCTGCTAGGAATAAAATGAAAGGGAAGGGCCAGAATTGTGTAGATCTCAGGGCAGGAAAATTCAGGTAGATTCCATAATATGCAGTTTTGGTGGAAGGAAATACTGAGCACAAGGATGGGTAAAGAGTGTGCTGTCATTACTGGAAACTGCCCTTCTGCCATGACCATTTTTTAGGGCACTTTAATTGCTGTTTGTGACATGACCTAGTTGGAAGTGGTTGCTGTTACAGAACACAATGTATGGAGAGTCTCTCCTCACGCAGCACCGAGCAATTAGGAAGCACATACAGCATCACATACATCTTCTGTCTCTTTGTTTCTGAGGGATACAGAACAACTGGAATTTTCTCTCGAGGAAGAAAGGGACACAGACTTAACAGCCATAGGAGAAGCTGACTGACCATCAAAGGAAATGTTGTAATGGTTGAGGAAGAATTTATGAATTGATAAAGCCTGCTAGAAGCAGCTCTGTTTTCCCTACTACTTGGCAACAGTTGCCACAAGATGTAGAAGCCCTCTGTACAGTTCCAAGAAAGATGATACAGTCAAACACTTTCAAATGTCCAGGTATCATTAACTCCAGCTGATAAATAGCAGTTACATTTTATCCAAAAATTCACACTTTTAGGAAAAGTATGTCAATAGAGACTGCTGTTTGAAATGTGGTTTAAGAAACAGAGGGAGGAAAAGGAGTGAGGTGCTATTTTTAACATTCTGTCTTGGATATTGCTGTTTGCAAAAATTATATAAACCAAGCTGTTTTGTCTGAGCTTTAGGTTGTATATGTATGTGTGTTTGTATACAAAAAAGCCACAAGCCCAAAAGGAGAGAGTGGTTCATTTTACTTACCACTAAAAATTTCAGGCAATGAAATGATGTAAAGCTTTTCTGAAGTTTGTTTTCCTCTAGCATTTGGTTATCTGCATTAACCCCATCAGCAATGACTCCATTTTCATTCAGTGTAAGTCAATAGGATGGCTTGACTTATGGGTTTTTCCTTTCACATGGCAAATGCTATACCTAGGAGAGAGCAAAACCCACATGAGTTCTATAGTTTTAATGATTTTCAGGTGTCCTACAGCACTGAGGAATATGATCTTTGTTCTATGAATGAGAATACTGTACTTAAACTGCTACACTAACAAGAAAAAAAAGGATCCCAAATTTGCCTTTTCTGTAGATGTGCCTCTGAACAGATCTTTGATTTAAACTGAAGTGGTAGCAAGAGGAATGGAGATTCCACAGCGTTTTTGGGGAACCTGTTACAGTGTTTTGTTATCCTCATAATGAAAATTATTTTCCTTGTGCCTAATTGGAATTTTCTCCTTTAGAACTTGTCTGCTGCCTCTTATCCTTTCACTCTGTATCCCTGATAAGAGGCAGACACCAACTGCTCTGTGCCCTTGAATACCTGAAGACAGCAACAAGGTCTTACCTTAGCCATCTCTTCTTCAAGCTTAACAAGCCCAGATTTCTCAGCCTGCCCTCAATACATCATGTGCCTCAGCCCCCTAATTCTCTTTGAGGCTCTGGACTTCTTCCAGTGTTGGGGTGTCTTGTACTGAATAGCCCAAAACTAGACGGGCTATTTCAGTTGTGGTCTCACAGAATGCATTCCCTGTAACCTGCTGACAACATTCTTGCTAATTAGATCTGGGATGTGGTTGGTCTTCCTCAGTCAGGACATGCTGCTTGCTCACGTTCAGCTTTTTGTCTACCAGGACACCTGATTCTTTTCTGCAAAGCTCCTTCCCAGCCTCTACTGGTGCATGGGATTATTCCACCCCAGGTGCGGGATTTTGCATTTGTGATTTGTGCTAGTCCAGGGAAACTTTAATTCTTGTGGATCTAGTCTACATCTCTGAAATTTGGCTGCAAAATAGTAGGGAAGACTGTCAAAGGCCTTGCTAAAGTCAAGGTAAGTGACACCCACTACTCTCCCCTTGTCCACAGAGCCAGTCATCTCACCACAGGAGGTGGTCAGGTTGGTGTGGCATTGTTTGCCTTTGGTAATTCCAATCTGGCTGTTCCCTTTTAACCTTTGTGTGCTTGAATATGGTGTTTGAAATTACTTACTCCATGATCTTTCCAGGAGCTGAAGTTAGATTGACTGCCCTACAGTTCCCTGGATCCTCCTTCTTGGACATGGATGTGATGTTTGTTTTACCAGTCGTCAAAAACCTCCCCTGATAGTCACAACCTTTTACAAATAGGAGAGTGACCTTGCAGTGACATTGGCCACCTCTCTCCACACCTTCAGATACAGACCATGTAACTCCAGGAATCTCTCTATGTCCAACTGGCTTAAGTGCTCCAATCCCACACACTCATGCTGGGCTCGAAGACTTCAAAGGCCTAAAGACAAACCTTACTAGGAACTAAAAAACTAAAATAAAACCAAACCCTCCCCCCCCAAACCTCAACAAAGCCAACATAAAACAGTCATTAAGTATCTGAGCCTTATTCATGTCCTTTGTCACTGCTTTCCCTGCCAGACTGAGCTTTGGGTCAACATTCTTCTCAGCCTTCCCTTTGCTGCCAATGTGCTTAAAGAAGCCCCTCTTTTCTTTCATCTCTCACTTTTTTCAACTATCTCTGAGCTTTGGCTTTTGATCTCTGTGGTCTTGGGCCATGTCTGTGTATTCTTCCTGTGTACCCTGCTGCTGCTTCCACCTTCCATGTACTTCTTTTTTTCCATTTGAGCTGAGAGTTCCCTGTTTTCTGCCATGCTTGCTTCACTCCTGCCTATCAGAATGAGCTGTTCCTGTGCTCTATAAAGGGGATCCACAAGGACCAACTACATGTACTGGGTCACTTTGCCCTGAAGGGCAGTCTTCTGTGGGACCCCTCCCCAGCATATTCCTAAACAAACTGAAATACAGTCTGAATTCCAAAGCTGTAATTCCAGTATTTCTCTTGCTCACTTCTTCAAGGAAGTTGAACTGCAGAATATCATGTTTGCTGCATCCTAGGCTGCCCTCAACCTTGACATTGCCCAGCTCTTCCTCCTTTTCTGTGAACACCAGGTCGAATGCCTCTCCTAGTGATCTTGTTGATAATCTGCATCAAGAAATTGTCATCAACATCTTTACATGATTATTCATGAGAAGGATTTGAGTTCGTGAAATGTCTGTTTCAAAATTACAGACTAAAGAAGTTTGAATAAGTTTCCCAAACTACTGGGTAATTATCCTAACAGAACCATTTCAAGTTCTTCCACTCCTTGTATTAATAGGAGCCACAATATTCCCATGCTGACTATGAGAGGAAAAATCAATATCAGCAAATGTGCATTCATATTGATTTATCTTCCCTTTTGGTTTTCTAATTTAGTAAAGGTTACTAATGCAACATTACATAAAGATTCTCAGGAGAGTAAAAAGGCTAATAAGAGCAGGTATTGCTCTTTGTTCTGGGTAAGTGAAGTGACTTTACAGTTCATAGTCACCTGTTGAGTTGCCCAGTAAAGAAAGTCCAGTGTGGACTTTTGAGCCGTGTATCAGAGGGTTTCATTCCAGGGAAAGGGACTAAAAGTAGCCATCAAGGTGACTTTTGGGAATGCAGGCCCAGCATGCTGTTACAATATACATATTAGAGAGGAGAGCTCTAAGGAACAAAATACTAAGAATTTTGTTTTCCACATAGTATTCCAAGAAACGTTGTACATGCATTTGACTGTTCTGCTGCACATGTCTGTTCAGAGCAGTCAGTAACCTTTGTCAAACCAGGTTAGAAAAGGGCTTTCAGGTCATGTGCAAATTCTTACATAAACATTTGATTTTTAATATATTACTTCATGTGTTGTATGAGGAAAAAGGAATGCATTATGAAAATTATCATCTTGTTTCAGTGACTTGTTCTAAACAAAGTGAAGAGAAAGCAAATGAGGGGAGGAAATACTTCTCATTATTTGAAAAATGAAGGTTGTGACTGTCCAGAACCCCAGAAAGTTGTCTTATAGGAAAATGAGTAATCTATCCACGTACATGTAAAATCCTTAGAGATGAAATTAGGATATGATGTAGTGCAAGCTATTGAGTGTTTGAACTGATATACAGGTTCAGAAACAGAACTTTTTCGTTTCTTTCACAGTGTACACTTAGCACAGCTGTATAAATCTTGTAGCACTATCTCAAGATATTCCCCTTGTAATAAAAGATTATATATTCCTTGTTATGTTACGAACATGGAAGTGCAACAGGTTACAAAATGGGGACAGCATTATCTGTGTTCTTCTGTGCATCATCTACTGACACAGATTCATGATTGGAAGTATTCCACATAGTTGGGGTTTTTATGCCTTCCCTTTTTGAGGATAGGACATTCATGAGGACACTGTCAAAAAGTAGGACATTTTCTTATCCTATTGAAGGACAAGGAAAACAGCAGATTACTGAAAAATAAGACTGAATAATTAGGTCATTGAAGGTCCAGGCTCATAGAGGCTTTTAGTGTCCCAGAAGAACAGTTGATAATCTGCAGCTGAAAAATCACACTTTGAAGATGATTGTAAAAGTTGAGTTCTGTCTTCCAAGGCCCAAATTCCTAGTTTTTTTCAACTTCTATTGAATTTGCCTATCAAGACATTCTAGTAGAGCAGTAAATGTAAGAACAGCCTTTTTCCCTTTCTAATCGATGGAAAATTAATTTTCATTAGTCACCTTCAGTGGACCATCCACAAGCTCTTGCTTATGAAGGAGAATTACATCTTGATTTGGAGTACCAAACGATAGGGTGGCTATCTGCAAATAGCCATGACATCATAGTCTGAAAACAACTGTGTTCAGACTGCTCTGTCCCAGTTGTCCATCAGCAAAGACTGTGAATCCTGATGGGAGTTAGAGGAATATGAGTTTGGTTCACTATAAAGACCTACTTTTTACCTGGGGGAAAAGATTCTACTGTAAATGCAACCTCTTTACTCAGTCCTTTGGTTCCAAAGGTAGAGAAGATAAATCAATATCACAGAAGGTATTCCAGCGGTTCTGTCAGAAAGTAGTACTTGAATATGATGTAAATATTATAACTCCATGGAAACAGAGTTATGAGGTTACTCAGGCTTAATTCTTATATCTTTCACATAGTCTTTTGGAAATAATTTTCTTGTTCTGTATCTCCCGAAATACACTTGTTGTTACTGCACAGTCTATTCAAACAGCTGAAACATTTCTATTTAGAGACCTTATTTTACCATTTGAAAAACAGGAGTAACATATAACAAGTGTCAGTGCTTGTCTTCTCATGGTAGCCCTGGAGAGAAAACAGGGGCCACACCTGCAGAAGATGTGGAAGCTACTTTCTCTGAGCAGGAGAGTGTAGAGATCCAGGCATTACCTTCTAGTGTAGCTTCTAAGGTCAGTGGCTCCTCTGTTCTGGGATGTTTCTGGCCCTATAGCTTGTTCTTTTTCCATACTGAACATATGGAAACCACAATTCTTGCATGGAACTTTAACTTGACAAGATTCAAGTCATGTACATGACAGAAGGCCTTGAAATCTGGGCAATGTTGCTTGTCAGATTGCAAGTCCTGGCTCTGAAGCATTTATTCCCCATTTTCATGGGGAATTTCTACTGTGAATTTTTGAATGTTGTAAGATAAAGCAATTCTTACCCTTTTCTTAAAAATGACTTGTTTTTTTTTTTTTCCTTCTGAAACTTGCAGAATAGATTCAACTTGCATCGTGAGAAATTTCAATCTGAATAGTTAAATCTTTGCTATCACAAATGGAGAAGAATGTCTTGTCATAGTGTTGCCTTATACTTGCACTGTGTAAAGGAGGGTTATATTTAAATGAAAATCAAATTGCAGGATACTATTTAGTAACACTGTAGTTCATGTGTACTAATATGGATTTTCAGTTTTTTCATTACAAGATCTCAAAAAACTTCACAAATATTACCTCAGTGAGATTCAGAGATACTATATTCATCTTATTTTTAAAAAGAATATGATGGGAAAGGCTGCAGTTGGTCAGTATGAGTGAAGAGACAAGATGCATTTGAAGTTAGAGATGAAATAATTTATCAGGTCCTTCCTGTTAAACTTTGAATCTGCAAATTTAGGGAAAATTTGGTAGTTTCGTTTTTGCTTAGGATGGGTGCATTATTCACTGAAGTGAATGTGACTCTTTAACTTCAGTAAGTTTTGAATTAGGTCTCTTATTGTTGCTTGCACAGTCATAAAATCTTGCTTAGTGGCAAGAATTTATATGTTTTCCTTTTATCCTTCATGTTCTTTTGTAGGTAATGCCTGGGCATGTCCCGCCTAGGTCCCTGGTCAGTAAATCAACAAGTATTTCACATATTCACCCCATCATTTTGGCCCACTTAGTGCAAAACCACAATCACCTGTGACATCTTGTTTTCTAGAAAAATCCTTGTCAAGACAAACTTGGAAATAATTCCACATAGTTTCTAACAGAGGACTCTCTTGGTGCCCTTCCTTTAAATAGACTCTATTGACTGTAAGTTAAAGGGACACTATCAAACAAAAATTTGCATGGGGAAAGTTTTTAATGCATTTTAACCCTAGGCCTGCATATTTTAGAAATATTTTTAAAAAATCAATACTGTTTGTTTATATTTTGCTTAGGCTTCTTATTACAGTGATCAGTGTCATTCTTCATTTGCAATAATTTTCATCTTCTACTTCTAATGCACTGGTCAGTAGTTCATCTTGTGTAGCTTGGTGAAGTTATTAACCTCAAGGATTTGCCCATATTAATGAAATACCTCTGAAGATGCCTCATATATCATCTGTCTGGACAGCTTTCTGCTGGTGAAAAAATAATGAGATTTTGTTTAAAAAATATTTCCAGTATTTAGAAAGTTTGCCAGTAGAAATATTGACAATATTGTTTGTCAGTGATGCAGTTTCCCTCATTGAGATATCAGACTATTAGGGTCTGCAGTAACACTATTTTTCCCCAATAATCCTCAGGCTTCTTCGGAGGTTTTTTAGGATGTATGTTGCTTAACTGAAAAACGTATTTTCTGATCACTAATTTTTTAATCTGAGGAATGGAGGTTTACCTGCATCTAGCTTTCCCCATCACTGTTTATCCAAATACCTGGGTGATGCTAGTAAAATATATGAAAGAGATAAGTCAAAGCTCAGTCTGAGAGAGAGATGAAGTGATGGATGGAAAAAATAATACAAGGAAATCACAATACACACTGCATCCCATCATGAGGAGATCTACCTGAACATTAAGTGTTTGCAGCCTTTTGTTCTCCTAGATCTTTCATTACTTCCAAAAATCCATAAAATTGACTGCAACTCGAATCTTCCTGAGGTTAGCAGGAAGGTAGAATGTCTTCATGTGACTCTTGGGCTTAGTTATAGAAAGCCACATGTGTACCATGACTGGGTTTCATTCTTTTGTCTCCCTGGTGCTGTCTGTCCACGTGAAATGTGGTGACCAGAATCTCTGGGGAGAGGAACACAGAGCATAGAGGAGAGAAAGGACTATTTGGTTCACAGCGTTACAAGAGGCTGAAAGTGCTGGGGGGATATCTAGCCAGTGATACAACTAGAAATTAGCAAGGAGATGTCAAGTGTTTCTTTCCTTTTCTGAAAGTTTCAATACTAAATTACTCTGCACTCGCAGATCTACTCCTCCCACCCTCCGCTGGGAACACACGAGCTTCCACAGTGCCTCACAGATGGGGAGGGGGGAAATGGGAAGATGTCAGTACAAACATCCTTACTAGTGTGTCGTGGCTGGGAAGTAAAGGGTGGAGGACATGACAGTTTGGCTAAGGCAAGATATGTCTTGAAACAAGCATGAAGGAAGAGATCGTCTTTCTCTCTTTCTGGAACTCTAAACGTGATCTGAAACCAGAAAGCTGAGTAGGGATAAGAATTAAAAACTACAAAGAAAGCATGCAGATGATGCATTGAATTGATACCTTAAATAGTGACAAATACCGAAGAAAAAAATTTGTTGGGTGGTTTTTTTTTTCTTTGTTTTGGTGGAGGCTAAGAAGGGACAGCTGGTACATCTCTTATTCAGAGGTCTAAGATATACTCTAGCTTATCCTTTGGAACTGAATAAGAGAAAGTATCTGTAATAAAAAAGATCTTAAGTGTTTCAGAAGTCATTGATCTTTCTCTGAGTATTCCATAGTCATTGTCACTTGGGTATTAAGAATGACAACACTCTTTTCCTCAATGTTTTGGTAGTATGAGAGTAAATTCAGGAGCACCTTCTTTATGCACCACTTGTAGTAAATTGCACACATTGGCCTCTCACAGGCTGACATTTTACTCCCTGAGTTCATGATTGCAGGGCAGTTTTTCCCCCACCTTACAACACGTGGCTCAGGTCACTCGGTGAGTGTATTTTCTGTTCAGAGCTGAAGATGGTTTGTGTAGAGAGGGGAGTACAGTGTGCTTTGTCAGGTGTTCGGTGATACAGAGAGCTGCAGGGAAGTGGTGCTCTCAGTCCCTCCTGCGATCACTTCTTACATTCAGAAGAAACAGGGTGGTGGAAAACATCTTCATTCCCACCCTGCTGCATGTGTGTTTTCTGGCAGGAGAGGATAATTCAATTGGTGATGTGCATTGTAGTTTTTTGGGTCCAGTTCTGCCAAGTGTGGAGACCACAACAGGCCAAATGCGGCCTTTTACTTTTGTCTACGAAGAGCTTAATTTGGCTCTGGCATTAGTTCTAATTGCTTAAAGTCACAAAGCAACTTTTTTTTTCTTTCTTTTAACCCTATACAAAAGAGAAGGCTGCTAGTGTTGCAAAATAATTGAGTCAGAGCCTCTTGCAATCAAAAGATGATTAGCTTCTTGTGTTTGTGTGTGTTCTGATGGGAACCAATCTATTATGTCTGTTTTGTGTTCCTAGGGACGCACTATTTTTTATGTGGAACTTGCAAAAGCAGACGCAGTTCACTGATGTTTATTAGTGACCTTGTCTTGTCCTCTGAATTATGGACAGTCTGCTTTGAACATGGGGAAATGCTACTAGCAGTCATTATGTGGATGTTAGGGTTTTTTTGTGCTTGTTTAACCACTCCAAGGCCCTGCTGCAGTTTTAGATGTAAAAAAGGAGAAACTGAATTATGGGTGTTTAAAGCTGAAATATTTATAGAAGCAGTTTTTTATTTAAAAATAGCATTTGTGCCTGAGAAGATCAGATGTACCACTTCAGTATGAAAAACAAAACCAGATTTTAGTTGATATTATTAATAGAAAATGCATGAAATTTGATAATGTAATTTAACTGAAAATATTTTCTTCCACTCTAGGTTTTGAAATGGCTTTTGTGTTACTAAATATTATAAAGAAAACAATTCTTTAAATTTTAGGATTTTTTAATAGTTAGAGAATGCAAAGACAGATAGTTGACTTACTGTTTATTAAAGAAGAGAATATACCAAGTACCAGAAGATATGACTTAGAAATGAGACCTTTCAAATTAAAACAGGCAAATGACATGATAAAAATAATTTTACTTACTATGGGAAGATGGAATCCCCATCTATCACCAACAGAGTGCAATAAACTATGATGAAAATATGTTCTAAAACTACATTAAAATTAAAACCTGGATTATTTAGGATCAAAAGTTACCTTAATTGCCTGTGAGGGAAGCTTATGTGGACTTTCAAAATCCATCCTTATTAAAAATGAAAAGCAACAGTATGTGAAATCATGAAGTCATTATTGATTTGCAGTCACTATTTCGGTTGATTAACATTCTACCTGAATGAATTTTAGGAATTGCAGGATGTGGCCCCATTGATTTTAAGGTGGTGGCAATTATTAGTGCTCCAGTACCAAAAGTCATTTGGAAGTGCTTCCTTATTGGATAAACCCTACATTGATGGGATTGAAAGAGTAAAAAAGTATTCTGAATTTGTTTTCTAAAGCTCAGGGAAAGGATGTCATATACTGTTTTTTAGCTCAATGAAAGGAATTCTTGCATATTCTTTGTAAAATGTTAAATTGTGACAGGGAGTAAAAGAAATGACTGTTGTGAGTTACTGCTTTGACTCTTCAAATGCTATCTTAGAGCACACTTTGGGGAGAAGAGAAGTGCCCTCAGAGCAATGATCCATGACTCTAAATAAAAAAATGTAAATTTGAATACATTTTGAAGAGGGGTATTCCCAATACTGTGACAACTCTCTTAAATAAAAGTTTGAAGAAAAAAGTCTGCCTAAATCTTTGGGTACCAACCAGAGAAACCGAAGCCTGTCTGAATGAAGAGAAATTCCTGCTTCATGTCTCCTTAGAATGACAATTCTCCTTGGCTTTGCAGCCTTCTCCCCCAAAACAGCGTGAAGCAGCACTCTTGATTAGTCAAGAGAAGGCAGCGTGCAACCATTAATATTAACTCTATCACATCACACCATCTGGCTCTACCAGCTTGGAAATTATGACCTGTATTCCTTAGTCACAGCGGACAGGAAATGGAAAATTAATTGGGAGTACAACTGTGATTTACCTTTTACCCCTTACTCCTGACCCCCGTAGCAATTCTAACTGTACTGGTTGATCTATTAAAAGGAGAATATTTGATGTATACTAGAGAGCTAAGTATATAAAGGAAGACAAAAAGTAGGTGGAAGCTGGTATAGAGCTCAAGTTTTCTTTTCCACAAAACACAAACTCTTTTTAAACTACAGAGTTTAAAGGAAAGTTTGAAGGAATATACTCTTCTGTGAGGATTCATTTAACATTTATTCTGAGATGTATTTATGGACAGTGAGGGAAATGTTAGCCTGTAAGAATACAGTTGGGCAGCCACCTACTCACCTTTTTATTTCCTAACACAGAATTGACCCGATTTATTGGAAAATACATTTGATCTTACCTCCAGAAGTAGGTTTTGCTACAAACAAAATTTCCAAGAACTCTGCAGTTTACTGAGGTTGAATCCAAGCACAAAGACCAAAATCTTATTTGCTGTCTTCATCGATATTCTAAAAATTGATTGGCCCATGCTTTGCAATGCTTTAAAGAGTCATAAATGCTATGTAAGCATGATAATTTGGTTCTTCAGTGTAGCCCAGCTTTTGATTGTTCTACTTACCATATTACCAGGAATTGAACTCTTGCAAAATCAGTCATAGTTACTAATTGGATGAGACTTCAAGAAGAATTTAGGGTGACACCAGATGCAGTAAAGCTAGTGAGCAGATTGCATTCTTCTCCTGGAATAAGTACTGAGCTAACAAAGCCGTATGTTTTGGGTTTCACTGTGTTGCCTAACGTGCTACCTTTCTTAACTGTAACATACAACAGATGGGTCAACAATTTATGGTCATTATACATATCAACATATCAATGAACCTTTTCACAAAGTTTAGAGGACCAAGCAAATTTCCTTTTTTTTTTATAATGATATTCTGACCAAGTTCTTACAATAGCTAAATCATTTCATGTGGCGTTTTTCAATTCCAGTTCCAAGGTGCAGTACGGCGTTAATTCAAAATGAAGCTTTAACTCAAATGTCAGTTCTATCTTTGCGACTAGTAAAATTATTTTTAAACAGTTTTTGTGTGCTCTGAAGTTTTTTGGATGCAAGGCACTCTGAGTATCATCAGCGACTGTATTTGATGCTGCTGCAGACTATGGAAGCTTCATCTCAAGGGCTGAGAAACTTAAAACAGGGGGAGTCACGAGGATGTTCTTAACTAGTGCCAGAACATCAGCTCGAGCTGATTGCTCCTTTGTGTCACTCTTAGGGCAAAAGTGTGATTCATCACTTCCATTTTGCTGAATACTGAAGTGCAGATGCATCTTTATGGGTTAGATTTTACTTCCATTGAAGACTAAATGGCATCCTGATCTCGTTTGTAATAATGTAAATTGGGAGTAATTTGGTAAAACTGATAGACGTACATCAGTATAGTTCTTGTGTGAGATCTTCTCAGATTCAACAGCTTCTCTGGAAATAGGATTGGTCTCAGGAAATACACATATTTAGTTCCCTTGGGAATTATGTGGATTTCCCTTGAACTGGAGAGCATCTGTGGATTCTGCTTGTTATTCACCAGTAGAATATTTGTAAAATAAATTAAGACATTTAGGCCATGTGTTCTTCCTGTGTGAGAGTTCAGGCATGATGTAGCTTTCGATGAATGATTAGACTTGACCACCAGCTCACTTCCATTTTGACAATAATACCATCTGCCATTCTTTCATAGTGTGCTTGTTCTTCTATCTTTGTAACTCTCTGGATGACTACATTGTTTTGATATGCTAGGCCAGTTAAGCTGCAAAAATCTAGTTTAAAAATAGCTGTATGATTTTAAAATGATTTTTAAAACCTGGAGGAGCACAGAAGAAAAAATTGTTTATATATGGTTATAGATCTATTTCTGCAGTTCTATTTCTGGTAAACAAGCTATCTGATACGCTAGAGTAGCACAAAAAGGAAGACTTATGTAAGTGTAGATATAGAGTCATTTTGGGCTGTGGTCAGGATGATCTTACAGGCATGTCTTTGGGTCACTAGGCCAAGCAGAGTTTGTTTTGGTTCTTTCAGGGTTTGTTGTGCTTTTTTTCCTTCTTTTTCTTTTCTCTCTTTTTTTTTTTCTTTTTCTTTTTTTTCCCCTCTCCAACATTCTTCTTCTGTCAACATGTTTTATTTTGAGAACAGAATTTCCTCTCTGGTTTCTTCCTCCTTCAATTAATTGATGTCTTTTACTGCTAGACATCCTTTGGGCTGCAAAACAGCAGTACAGTGATGTACAGCTAAATACAGATATTCAAAATGTGAAATCTGTCACTCCATCCCCTGGGCACAAGTCTATGCCTATTCATGTTAGAACAACAGCCACATGCCTTAATAAATCAGGTACTCTTTGTGCAGCCCATGTACTGTGGATTTTCTCTGCTTTATAGTGCATAAGCTTCACTGTTGTGCTTGTGCTGATAAGAATTCCTTCCTCAGGCTGCAGTGGAAACCAGCAGCCCCTGTTGTGCATGGTAGCAATTGCCACAAACACTACAGATCTGAATGGAAGAGAAATGGAATCAGAGTGATATAATAGCCCCATATTATTTAAATAGTCATTTTCTACATTCTCAAACTCCACCAACCTGGAACTTTCAGACTACACTTTGCTTTTGGGTCTGACAGGCAACACTGACCAGTAGAAAGCTCAGAAAGTTGATACCTCCATTTTCCTGTCTTTTTCCAAAGTTCAAGCTGTGTTTCTTCAGGAGATGGCAGCAGATGACACGGTAATTGTAAAAGTCAGAGACTCTCCTATGAGACTGAAGAGGGAAAACTGCCCAATAATTACTCAGTTAAATAACAGAACAATCAATCCTTTTGCATTATGATGATACAGATGGAACTGAGTAAGATTTTGAGCCTTTTGTGTTCTTTTGACAGAAGAGAAGTACCCTTGAGACTAAAGGGAGATGGTCCAGTGCTGGACAGCTCGCAGGGTGAAAAAAAGTTTTCTTTACATCAAATTGGATCATCCCGTGTTTTAGTTTATGACCACTGCCACTTGTGCCTCTTGTAAAGAGCCTGGTTTTGTTTTGCTCTGAAAGTCTAAAAGAAGAAACTAAGGAACTAGATAGAGAGACTTCTTTGGGGATTTAGTTGTTAATGAGACGGGTCTGAAATGTTCATCTTGTTTCACCTAATCTTCTTCTGCAGTCAGAAGACAGTCTTATGGAAACACAAGAAATGAGATATAGAGAACATCTGAAAAGGCAGTCAGAGAATAAAGTGGGCAGTGTGGTCTCTTCTGTTTTCTTTACAGTTTATAGCTTGTGCAACATTGGGTCACGCATTTATTCTGGTTTTTGCAACTTGAAAGATTACTGTGATAGGTATTATTATGTTTTATCAGCTTATTGGTTTAATGTCAAAATTCTATATCAGCATCAGGGCCTGAGTCCTTTACAACTTGTGTTCTTTTTCTTTTTTAAGAAAACAGTGCAAAGAGATGAGGAGGACAGGAAAGAAGGATAATGGCAAGGAATGAAAGGATGCAATTGCATGTGCTTGCTATAGGTGTAATTGGCAGGAGCTTTCCATTCTCCTTTGATTTCGGTTTTTTTTTTAGTAAAAGTGATTAGTTTGTCTTCCTATGGTGTAAAAGGAGAAGTCAAATAAAGACTGAAAAATTCAATGGTGCTCTAAAAAATGGTGAGTTCTGAATGACAGCTCAAACAGACTTAGCCAGTGATGTAACCTATTCTGAAACCTGTCTATTTTCCCCTCAGTGTAAAACTACCACTATTTTAAGTTCAAGCAGAAGGTGGTCTTTCTGTATTTCTCACTTACTGTCACCCTGAATCAAAGAGGATGTTAAACCTGATCTGGGAATCTTATTTCCTGTGATGCATTTCTTTTAGATAAAGCTGTCTTTTCTTTTTTTCTTTCTTTCTTTCTAGTTTTTTTCCCCTTCTGGTGTGTGTTAGGAGCTTAGCTTGGTCATTCATGATCTCATGGAGTTCTGGAGAGGCAACTCTTATAAACTAGTTTACACATCAATGGCATTATAAAATAATGAACTCTTAACCACTAATTTTAAAGAAATATAAATAATCCATTCAGAACATGTGAAACTAATGAGTAAAGATTTTAAAGTTGTTTACTTGTTTCATTTTGCTTGTGTGCATGTTTAAGCAAAGATGGAAGAATTGAAAGTGGAGACGTAAATAAACTGTTCTAATTGCATGCTGGAGGGGTAGTTTAAATAACAGCATAGCATTTTTGTCAGCTTCTAAAGCTTCAGATTTTTTTGAGAAACTGCAAAGATAATGAGAATTTCTTACACTGTGTTGAATCAAAACCTACCTTACTGTATTATCTCTCAAATCAAATAATGCTCTCAACTTTGCTGCCTGTCACTTCACCTATTTTACTGCTTCTGTTCCACCAAGGTTCCCCTGCAGCTAAGGAAGCTTTGGAGGGCACATATTCAGGAAACCACCCATTACATATTGCTACAAGTGTTTGGAATATTCTGCAGCAGTCTTGGAGTTCACAGTGACAGCCACACAACCGTTTTTAAATTAAGGCTATTTGAATAACTGTTTTGTGCAAGCCCAAATCCATGCAATTGGAGCAGATTTAATTTATACAGTGTTCAGGAACCCTTCCATGAATGCCTTTAATATCTCTCCAGCAAAACACACTTTCAAACACTTTGTTTCACACTTCCAGAACTTCTGTAACACTTTATTAAAGTTCCACTAAATGAGCCTTTGGATGTCCTCACAGAATGATTAGTCAAGATGGAACCATAATGAAATATACAGTTTTAAAGTTGATGATATAACCAATTCAGTTAGGGTTTGTATAGCATTTGCTTGTGCTGTTTTGATGATGATTTTTTTGGAAATAAAGAGAGCTATTTTGAGCGGTCTGTTGGAAGTAATTTTGTTTTAAAGGGCAGTTTGCAAAGAATTGAACACAATGGTTAGGTGGTACTGAGGTAACTGCTCTGACTATGGTATCTAACCACACAGTTCTGGAAACTGGGGTTGAAAGCAAACATTGCTACATGTGGAAGTTGTTTCTAACTTAGTGCCCGTTTGAATTGACCACAAAATCATTATTCAGCTAAACACAATTACTAGTCATTTTAACAGGGGGTAGTGGGAGAACTGCAAGTTGTAGAACAGACTTTAAGATTACATGAAATAAAGTTGCTAGAGCTGAAACAGAGGCTGATTGCTGGAGGAGTTGTGTTTTTCTTCGTTTTGGAGAGAAATAATGGTGAAAAAAGCCAGAGGAACACCACAAAGATTGCATTATAGCCAGATACCCTTACTAAGCAGTTTAGTCCTTCAGTATAGAAAGACCCATAGTTGAAAATGAAGTGTTGACATTGTTATGTCAGGCCAGTATCACAGTAACTGACTCTTCTAACCAATTATTCTAATCATCTTCCTCACGGCTGATACGTAAGATGATGTATTTTCAGACCATTTTATCTCATTAGTGATTATTGTAAATCCTCCAAAATCTGTCAGAACTCCAAGTTGCTGGCTTCCATGAGTTTGTCAATAATTTTCTATGATGATAAAGCACATTTAAAAGTCCTGAGTTTTAAAATTCCAAAAGACAAGGAAGGACCTTGGCCTTACAGCCCACTCCAATGTTAATTTGTTTTTCTTTTTTGAACTCGGTTTATGAATTTTATATGATTTGAATTGGTTCTACTAGCTAAACATGTTTTTCTGCATTGCCTTCTTATTTTGACTTTGTGTAGTTTTCATTGTTTGGTAATTAGATCCACTGAGGTTTCCAAATGTCAACATCATGTAATTCTTCTAGTCACTGTTAAGTCTTCCTCAACAACTTGCAAAAATTTACTCCTTGAAGAATCCATCCCTTCCAAAAAAGTCTGTCTTTGTGCTTGCCCTAAACCTTAACTTCCATGTGGTTCTTAGTTATGAACAAGATACATACTACATATTCCTATTTTGTAGAACTACGTTAGAAGGTTAGAACGGTAATAAGTTCTTAGTTTTTGTTGTGTAAGCAGTGGCAAGTATCTAAGATACCCTCAACAGTTTGCATGATTACTTTCACCAAAGGGTAGGCTGATTGGATTAAAATTTCATTTTTCATTGTACATCTCCTTGTAGACATTATTATGTCATATCTTTTGTTTAAGTGATGATTTTAGACTATTATTTACAGTAACAATTTTGCTTTTTTCTCTCTCTCTTTTTTTTTTTTTAGTTGGCAGTAGCTGATGACAAACAGCTGAGTCTAAATCTCTTTGGATCCTTATATAACCAGTCTAGATAGGCTCAATTATTTCTTCTTTAAAATAGAAACAGTGCAACATTTCTCGTTAAGTTCAGGTCTTTCCCTTAAGCTTTTATGGCAGAGTCACCAACTGACCTTTTTCCTGCTTGAGGAGGAGAGAATAGTTCTGTATTGAAATTCTGCAAAGGTGTTAAACCTTCCTTCCTTAGTGCTCTAATTAGCACCGTGGCCAGGTGTCCCTGACACAGTGAAAACTGCCAGAAGTTCTCTTCAAGTCTGATAAGCGTAACTGCATTTATGTTTTACTTGGGACAAACGTCTCTTCTGTTGTTTCTGTGCCTTCAAGCGTTTGTTTCCTGTTGCACTTTAAAATTGTACATGGATTCATGAGTACTAATCAAACACCAGTCACCTATTTACAGGGATAAATGGGGAGCTCTTCCATTTCTGCAGTTGGTATTGAAAAAAAGCAACCCTGCCACCACCCATTGAATCACAGAGCACAGCTGACAGCTAAGATAGGCAGCAAGATTTGAATCAAATCACACGTTCAGATATCCAGGTTACTTTCTAGAGGCTTCTGCAGTCTAGAAAATCAAAACCTATTTAAAGGCTATCAATTTAGTCTACTTCCTTCTCTTCCATGTCTAATGACCATTTATTCTACTTTCTAGCTACTTTCTTATTGACAACTTACAGGTTGTCAGTTATTTCCTTCTTTCCTTTTCCCCCCTTAGATTTGATATTTTCTGTGGTTTACCAATGCTAGGCCTTCATATGCTTTAGTGGACCATACAATTATCTTGATAAATCTTAAAATTTTCCTTCTGATTTTTGTAGTTGCTTGTCAACCTTTAAATGTAAATATAAAAGCTAATGACTGAAATTTCAAAGCCAAAGAACCACTCCTATTAATTTGAATGTGAAAAATACAACTAAGTTTTCCAAGTCAACTCTGAAAATCAATCTTTTTCACTGCATAAAATTACAAAAGTTCCTGTTCATATGTCACTATGCAAGAAATGAAATCACCTAGAAATTCTGATCATCAACCTTCCTTTTCCCTTCCATCCCAGATTTTATTTATCTTGAGAAAGTCTTCCATGTTCTGGTTAGTGGATCATTTTGAAGGGTCTGCAGTTTCCTGACCACACTTTGAATACCTTTACATAGGACTATCAATTGCTTTCATTTTAATTAAAATTAAGCAACAAAGACAAGTCAAATAAAGAACATTTTTATAAATCCATACTCATAGATGTGAACAGGTATTTTTTCTGTTAACAAATAGGAATTTCAGTTGTAGAGGATGATACTTGTGGTTTTAGATGATATGTAATTCAGAAGGATCAAAAATTGTAAACAGAGCAGAACTGAAATATGAGAAAAAATTGTTATCATCAATATTTCAGTTTAAAAAGTAACACTGCAGTCCTGCAACAATGGCAAATTTTTCTATTTCTATTATACTGTATATGGACCAACCTTGCAGTCTTGACAGAAATGACAGAAGTTGTTAAGAGTATTATGTTGTTCATGCACAATGATTCTTTTAGTGTGCCCAGGACTGATCAGGCTATTGCTTTAGGCTGGAATGCTCTGAAGAAAACAGACACTAGACAGAAACCAGAATTATTGTCATTTTTAAAAAAAAAGGAGGCTCAGACTTCATATAAAGATTGCACTGTGTTTAGATCCCATTTATTTAAATCAATGGAAAAAAAAGAATTCCATAGTTTTCAATTCAAGAAAGTGCTGATTCTTATGGGAAGCCTTCTCTGTTTGTTGGTGGAAGTGCAAAATCTTAAATATGTGGGGAAAAAAGGTACCTTCCAGCAAAGTAATAAAGATCTCTGGCATGGTTTCTCTGAGCTGGCCCTGGAAGGAATTGCTTTTGTATTGTGAGCATTGGTACTATTTCTGGGATAAAATACATTTTTTTCCTGGCTTTTGAATGATTTACCTTTTCATTTTATAGTAGAAAGCATTAGTGCCAAAGTAGTGTGAACATAATCTACTGTAATTAGATAGACAGATAACCTATGCAGTAGGCCCAATGAAAACCCTCCATCATTTAAAAAGTACTGAGAGTGCTTAAAAGAGCCTTACCAATAATTTTATAAGTTATAAAAATAGTCCAATGCAGAGTTATTGCATGCTCCTGTCTGTTTTCATTCCGTTGCTTTCCAGCTGTTAAATACAGCTTGACAGTAACTCTTTGAATCAAGGAGACATTCTCCTGCACAGTCTATTTGGGGGATTTCTGTTCTGAAGATGGATGCAGGCTCTGATATTGGATTTTGAAGAAGCTGTTGTGCCCAGTATACCCTATATAAGGCTGGATAAGAGGGAAGGACTACTATATTGTACATGGAACAAAACATTCCTGACGCGCAGAATGGGCTGTTGCATGTTCACATCGTGCACCCTACAAATCATCTTTGACACTTTATAACTTTAAATAGCTGTTTTTCAGAAATCTCTGACTTGGTACTTTATATGGCCCTTGTTACTATTGTTCTCAGAGCAACTGGAGAACAATTTTTTTCCTTGTAGCATTATGTGGGAGAGAAAACTAGTATCTCCACTTTAGAGCTGACCTAAGGCTTAGTATACATTGGATCATTTGTCTAATCTGTAGTCATCTGCTTAGAGGAGGTCTACAAGCACAGATTCAGCCCTTGTGTCTAATCCACCTTACCCCTAAATCTGCTGGGTGCTCTATCAGGCAGGGACTAAGAACTTTCTAATCGGTTTTGTATTGAAATAATAATTCTTTCATAAGTTTTTTTAAAGATCTTCTCTCACTTCTATATTCCTCTTTGGGCTGTGTGTGTGGGGATTGAACTTTGAAGAAGGCTAAGTGTGTCCCCCCTTCAGAAGGCCTTAAAGCTTTTCAGAGCTTTACTCCTTCAAAAAATTAGAAAGCCTTTTAATTGGTTTAGGCTGTACACTTTGCCTTTAGAGTCCTGACCCAGAACATATCCCATCGGAGAGCTCAGGATTCAGAGGCCATACAGGGAAGGGCTGTTGTCCTCTCTGAAGTCTCCAAGTACTGCTCTGAAATCTCTAAGAAAATCCCTTCTGTACTACTATCAAAAATGGAAAGAAAGTGTAGAAATAAACTTTAGGCCAATTTTTTTCCTAGTTTCTGTGAAGGGTAACACCTCAGGTTCTTTCCTGATGGAAATAATACTAAATGTGCATTCCATTAATCACATTTTTAATGAAAAAAAATCTTACAAGCACTTTTACTTCAAATGCCATTTCTTTAACAAAATTGTTTTCATGGATTACATCTTCTTTGTGTACTTGGACAGTACAAATGCTTTAGGGGAAGGTGTGATGCTCACTCTTATGTCACCTGATTCTCTTTCATTAGCAGGATCTTTCCATCTTAATCCTACAATCACTTTCTATCCACTTCCCTGTATAGAAAATTATTTGTGTCAGAACTGCTGAGTAAGGAAACCTCAAGTTATAGTAGAATTTAATTTATGCTGAAGAAATTAATGCCAGCTAATATTCTTGTTTCTTGTTCTATTTTTCTTCTGTATTTGGTTTTTGGTAATTGGCCCAACTTGTGTCCTACTGTGGGAGCTTGGCAGGGAGAGAGGGATAAAGAACGGAGAAAAAGATTTGTAGGTGGCAGGGACAGCTTGTGTATGTGGCTGCATGCATATGTGAGCTGGCAGAAAGCAAGGCTATGTGGATTTTAACTGTTTAACTAATACTGTACATAAATCTTTAGCTAGCTGGGAATGTGACCCAAGAAAGGCAAAAGAAATATTTACAGGTGCTCCGCCAGTATTTGATTTCTATACAGGAGTGATCAGCATGCACTTAATTACTTCCCTGGAGACTATGTCCATGCAAGGGTGAATCATGCAACTCTCAGTTGACTCATGGGTAGAAAAAATGGAGTTAGCACAATCCAAAATGGCAAAGATTTGTGGTCACAAGGAGAAAAATAAAATGTACATTTACACAACAAATGTAGGCAGTGAAGGATTTTCTGTTCGGTACTTCTTATCATGGCGAAGGGAAGACTTGGGTTTTTCTAAGAAAAAGGCAACTGGAGTAGAAAATGAAAGCCAATATATTGCCATTCCACCTCTAGCTCTGATCTTGCTTGATCTGGTAAGTTAAATGGGGTAAGTGCATGTGACATTATTAGAGAAAAACTAGGCAACAGAGGACAGAGTATTTTAATTGCTCAGAGGAACTCTTCCTCCTGAGTCAGAAATAAAGCTGCGCCTCTACATGCTGTCAATGGCAATATGGTGTTGGTTAATTA
Source organism: Corapipo altera (assembly GCF_003945725.1). Classification (NCBI taxonomy): domain Eukaryota; kingdom Metazoa; phylum Chordata; class Aves; order Passeriformes; family Pipridae; genus Corapipo; species Corapipo altera. The sequence continues at coordinate 5,730,441 of NW_020884873.1, read as the reverse complement.
CCCTTTGAATAGCGTCTAATGCAGAAGTTGTGATGATCAGTGGTTATTAGAAACCAAAATGACCTTTATTTAGGACAAGTGCTTTGGCTGCATCCAGTTTTCGGTAAGTGCTTTACATCTATTCCAGGGGTTTTTTGACTGTAGTTCCAAGTGGATGTGTTGTTTTTTTGTTTCTTTGCCTCAATCTGTTAGGTAGGGGTGTTTTCTATTATATTTTCGGTTCCAGCTGAGAGAGAGCTCATTTAAAGTGGTGGGGAGAAAGCCTCAAAAAGAGATGGAAATTTGATACATCCCACTGAAATCCATTTGTAGAGAAGGCACTAAGTTTGTTCGAAAGTAATTCCCTTATAGGGGTATTACCAATTCTAAATACTCCTTTTTTTCTGGTTGAAATGGAAAACCACTTGAAAGGAAAGAACCACTGTGTTTTAAGTTCCACAAATAGTATTGCATGCATGTGATGTTAAATGGGTACTTGGTTATCATGAGAATCTACAGCCAGGGGTTTGCACACGGTATTCCGGACGTTCACCTTGGTGTACATCAGAGTGGATTAGTTCTTTGGGTTGTGGCAGCTTCTGCAGTGGTTCCTGAGGGGTGTTTTAGAACTCTGCATCTCTTGTTTAACATGGCAGCTCGGAGAGTCCAGATAGGTTTAACATGGACTGCATTCAGCTTGCATTTTGTTTTAAAGGAGTCATTTTTGCTCTCTGCGGAGCCTCCAGTTGTAGAGGGCCAAATGACGGGCATAATCAAGGCAAGTGGTGGGATACCAGCGGAGCACTTTGGTGTTTCCACCAAGGATTTTGCAAATCCTGGCTTGATTAATCTATTTAAACATCTGTGCATCCTCTCGTCTGTGCAACTTATCCCCGGGTATCTCTGCCTGCCTACCGTGCCTGTGTGTCTGCCTGCTCGTAGCGGATCAAACACAGCCGCAGCCCGCTCTGCCGCCTCGCTCAGCGCTCGCACACGATGCGAACGGTTCCGTCCTCCTTGAAATGCAGCTCACACTCGCATTCCGTAGTGGAACCGCAGGGCAGAGCCCACAATATTGAGAAACCGGATCGAAGCGGGGCCGGCGGACGGCGGCGCCGGGAGCCGCGGGCGGGCGGCGGGCGCTGCGCCGGGGCCGTGCCGCTGTCCGGCCGGGCC